>NW_020654229.1:1405641-1448632 GCF_003589595.1 Hyposmocoma kahamanoa | reverse complement strand
TGTGTGTGTGTGTGTGTGTGTGTGTGTGTGTGTGTGTGTGTGTGTGTTTGAGCGTGTGTGGGGGGAAGGGGGGGTGTACTCCGCGCGCACGCACGGAGTACACCCCCCGGACGGATAACTTCCAAATCAATGCGTTTGTGTTTGTGGAAGATCTGTAGCCTGATAATCGAGGTTGAGTAACCAATTTGTTATTTTATTCTTACACTCATGTCTAGTCAGAGGGTAAAAGATCAGTACAATATTTAGTTCATTATATAAGTAGCTTCCTAGGAAGCAAAAAAATTCCCAGCGAATTTTATTCGAAAGGTCACTGTTGAGCAGACGGTATGTTTAGGGTAGTCTAGGGTATCTGTTCATTTATCGAATTTTAATATGATAGTAAATTATTGACAAGACTTGTGGAAGTAGTAGAGTTGATTGACAAATGACACAGACGGGATCTACGAGCGGGTGCATTATACATAATTTGGTTTTAGCGAGCATATTTTCTTTTTGCAGTTAATTATAATTAAGTGTTAGGTGTAGTTTAGGCGTTATACGTCCACGGTCCAAAGTACAAAGCGTCAAGTTTGACGTGTTCTTGACTGTACAACCCGAGAGTGCCTGACCAATAATCCAAGACCATGTACACTGATTATTGGGTCGGTAAAAATCGGGCTGGCGATTCCTGCCCGGACATTCACGAAACGAACCGATAACACACGACCAGAGAACTACCGAGCCGTAATATTCCAGTCCAATAACAGACAATAATGGAAACCAAAATGTACTTGATTTATTGGGTCGGTAATTCTAGGGTCGGTGCTTCTTGATTGAACGTTATTGGATCGAATCAATAATACGCGACCGTGATTTAGAAGCTGAAATCACGTACTTGGATTATTGGATCGGCGAAAGGTGCCTGGCATACTCCGAGTAAAGAAATGGCTATGAACCGTGAGGAGTGGAGAAGGCTACTCCGACAAGAGTCTAGCTCTTAAATAAGGTAATGATGATAGTTCGAGTACAGGATTTGGATTATTGACCGTCAATTACATGGTCGCATATTATTAGCTCGGCTACTCTCGGCTCTCTCTTTCGGGTCGGAACTGAGTTTTTTGAGTAAATGGCGGGCTTTTAAAGTTACAAGTACAGTTTTACATTTTTTATTTTAGTTTATTTATATTACGAAGAAAGAAATAGTGATGAAGAGAGTTAGATTCCTTATTTTAAACCAAACTACAAAAGATTTTATCCTGAAAATTCCATTACTTACGAATTCAAGTTTTTGTTAAGTTATTGAAAACAAAAATATTTACTCCCACCGATTAAAAGATAATTTAGAAACTCCAAACAAGAGAACTAAGTTATTTATAAGAAAATGAAAATGTAAAGTACCTATTAGAACCACAATGGAAAATATTTATTGAGGATCCCGAGAATAAAGAGAGAGAAAATGAAGACAAGGCTTAAAGTACTTGTATCCAAGCCAAAACTCTCAATAAAAAAAAACTGAGTTTTTCTGTGGCGCGGTAGCGAGTGGTGACAAATTTCTTGTCAGTCGGCAGTCAGTTGTAAATTGTCCAGGGGAGGTTGATGTTGAATTTTAGTAAAATTTATCATTTTGGTGTATTGATTTAATGTGTGTTATATAGCATTGGTTACGCGAAAAACTGCAAATGGTGAGTTATATTTTGTTGTCAAATTTGTTTTATTATTTTTTTGTCATCACGTGTATTATAAACTTTAATGGCCGGTGGAATCATAATATTTGATTTAACGATGGTAAAGTTTTAACATTGTAGTAATTAACGTGTTAATTACGGTTTTAAATTATTAATCCGTTGGTTTATAGGCTTTTCCTCCATAACAAAATAAATCGAAAGTTAATTGTGCAGCTCTCAGCAATATTTTAATTTAGATTTTGTGGTAAGATACGTGAAGAAGTAATAAATATTATATTAGACAACATCACATAGGTACGTTGCTCTGATCTCAAAAAGTAGGTAACTATAAGTCCATTTGTTTAGGTACTTAACTAAATGTAAAACAATCTTGATACATCTTTTTATTGAAACACATGCTTTACAAATCAATAGGTATAAAAATAGGCATGCAATTTCATATGAAGCTAAGTATTTGTATTTTGTATTTGAAGGTAAGGGAAAATCATTTTATAAATGTATATTTCATTAAATAGACATCTCAAGATTGTTTACATTTATTTAAGTACCTAAACAGATGGACTATAAAGCACTTGTGTTACGGAAATCGGAAACAACGACGGCGACGGTACCACAAATACCCAGACCCGAGACAATGTAGAAAAGTTAGTTTTTGTGTGGGGATCGAAGTAGGGACCTCAGAGGTGGCGACACCAAGAAAAACCGATATGCAAGCCACTCGACTTTTTTTTCTCAAGTGACGGAAACACGCCTGTCCATAACAGTTTCAGTGCCGGTCAGAGCTTTAAATCGCGAAGATCTGTGGGGCACTGCCACTGCGCCCGTAACATAAGTTGACAAGTCCCATGTGCCTGTAATTTCGCCAGCACACTTACCCTTCAAAACCGGAACGCAGTAATGCTAACATTACTGCTTGGCGGCAGAAATAGGTAAGGGGCAGTACAACCCTGGACGAACTCTTTAACAATGAGGTCTACCGCTAAAACTACGGAGATTATTAAAAATACTGTTGAACGTATTTTTTTTTATCTATACTATTAATGCATAATCGATAATATCACATATTTGAGTCATTTGAGCACGAACTTACGTAATTTACAATTTTGAGTGGAATAAAATTGACATGAGTCGATTTCGAATTAAATAAACAAATTATATTCTGAAAATATAATCCTTCACAACACTATAGCCGAAAATTAATTGAGCGGTCGCAGTAAGGGCTTGCTCCCATTATGTCGTAACGTTTCATTTATCGTTGGACGACAGTCGCATCTAGCCTGTTCCCATTATCACGACTATCTGTTAAAAAGAAAAGTCAAAATCAAAAATTGATTATTTGTTAAAAATTGATTAGTGTTCAGTTTAATTGCCGAAGTCTCCTTTTAAGCACAAGAATGCTCGTGTCAGGAGACCACCGCTCTTCATCTCGATTAGGTGTAACGTAACAAATAGCTTACACTTACCTATACTATTTTTTAGTTGGATAGAAGACAAAACAACAATGATACAATCTATATGTGCACAGAAAACGACATACTCACTTGTATGGTGTTTCTGAATTTCACTGTGCATTGGATTAACATTTCAACTTGGTCATAGTCTAAATTGTGAACCCACTTTGTTGTCACAGATTTACACTCGTGTAACGTTTTTTTGTATACATATAGAACTTAAAATCTGTCGTGAATTTGTCGTGGACGTTTATTTTATCGTTGAACGACTGTCTTGTCTTGCTGTTCGCACTAAAACGTGACGATCATTTGTCGGTTCACAGCAGCCGCCTTGTCGTTTGCACGACAGAATCGTTTGAAGTCGCGATTATCTGTCGTCACATTTTTGTCGTGACGTTTTATTTATCGTTAGACGACTGTCGTTCTAGCTCTTCCCATTGTCACGACGGTATGTCCTCGTAGCGTTATAAAAGTCGTAGACGACACTTAATCGTGTTGTTCTATGCGTGAACAACTTCACACGGTAAAAACAGATTACTTAGAAAAAGACAAAATTCTTTTTATGAAGACAAATTTATTAAATCCAACAAAACGATTCTCTCCCTATAGACGCTAGATAATAATTACTTGATAATAGTAAAAAAACGTCTCAAAAGTGTATTTTAGTTATGAGACAGAAATATTTAATCCAAGAGCAAATTAATTTGCTTCAAGTCACAAACCCACTCTAGATTCAACAAAATATTTATTTGTTATTAGAAATGTCCGATTTTGATTTGAAAAAAAAAAAAAGAATGAAACATTGAGAGGTACTTAATTATTTGACTGAAGATTTGTTTTCTAATATCAAAAATGGTAAATTTACAGGGTTATGGACCAACAGTATGTCTCAGTAGCGTGAAAGCACACAGTTTAGTGCCAAACCTTAAAGTAGCAGAAATAGGACGGATATAGATGCTACAGCGGCAAAAAGCACTAACAATAGCAATTCCAAAAATATGAGATGACTTTATACTATTGAAGTTAACAAAACGATAGCGCGTTTCAGAGTACAACTAATGCCATAGCAGTGGCGTGATGGAATTAATTGCATGTTAAAGTTGTGCTTGTTACAAGTGTAGTGTGATTTCATGCTGAAACCAAATTTCTTAAATTATGACTGTAAATAACACCCTAACAAGCTTTGGATAAATGACTGTTTATGATTTTTATGATTACAATAATAGAATAAGTAAAAGTAATCGTTACCGCGTGCGCCTTCGGCGACATGTCACGACAACGTTGACTATGAAAACGCAGCGAAATGTTGCTTTAAGAATATAAGAAGATTATTTAAATTTGATGTTAGAGGTAAAAATTTCTTGATGTAAGTAATGTCCAATCAATTGATTAGAAATGAAATCAAATGTTGAAGTGAACGTATTTGTCTAAAAGTTAGAATAAAGTTAAGAGTAAAATTGTATTAGAAAAAGATAAGCAGTATTTTTGTAATGACAATATTTTATTACTTTTAATAAATATATTTTCAGAATTAGCAAATATTTTGAGAAATTGCTCTTTCTTATTAGTAGAAATCCTTTTTTCTGTGCATTTAAACATACAAGCCACGACACTTTACACTTTACTGCACAACTATCTGTCGTCACGACATAATAGGAACACGCCCTTAGGGCTTGCAGTTTCACTGCATTTATGCGTCCCGGTAAAAAAAAAATATCGAAAGTCCGTGCGGTATCGATCTTCTTCTAAGGGTCGTATTCTAGAACTCTACTCAATGCTCAAGTCAGGATTTAAGTATGGTTTAAAGCACTCGAAATCATACTCAAGTCTCTGCCATTAGGGTCGTATTTCCAATTATTGTGTTTCCAGTGCAATCCTGACATGAGCATTGAGTAGAGTTCTGGAATATGACCCTTAGTGTGCCACTTCTCTACGATGGGTAGCGACTATGCATATAGCATGACTATTCTGATTTTTGAAGCTGCCGCACGAAAGAGGGCACGTTACTAAGGTGGAACCAGTCTCTCGGTTTCTTCAACCACGACATTTTCCTTCTGCCTCGACTACGCTTTCTTTGTACTTTGCCCTGCATTATTAGTTGAAAAATCCTGTGTCAATTGCCCCTTATTGCGTGGCCAAAACACTGCAGCTTCCTTTCCTTTACAGTTCTTAGTATTTCTTTTCCCATTCGACTCATGGTACCACGATTTCGTTTAACCAAGGCAAACGACTCTTTTATGGGGAACTGTATACGGTTTTACAATAAGATTCCGGAGCATATATTAAGAGTATCATTTCCTAAATTTAAAAACTACATTAAAAATATTTTGATTGAAAAGTCGTATTACAAAATTGAAGACTATATGTGTTAGATAAAGATGTATGGGAAGACGACATGGCTCCAGAATCCACACAATTATGATTCAAAGTGTTATTCCATAGTAGTTTATTTGAAAAGAGCAATCCCTAGAGTTTTTGCTCGTTCTTCTCAGGGAGGTCAGCGTAGTGAACGAGCAGTAGCTTAAATGTGACGTTTTCAAGTGTAAATTTATTTTACCTATGGAATAAATGATTCTTTTACTTTGACTTTGGCGGCGAAGAACCTCGATATTGGTGACCTTTTGTACCAACGATTTGCCAAGCATACGTCTGTACAGTCACATCTCAAAGGACTCCAGTTTTGAGCATAATGTTGCTGTCAAGATCCAACACTCCATACCAGCATGATACAGAAGACATAACAGCGGACCAAATGCAAAGTTTTAGGTAGAACTTTCTGTAACACAAAATCTTTTTCATTTTCACGAAGGCATTTCGTGCCTGTTCGGTGTGAATACGAACTTTTTGTACGCTACCCCAGTGTTAATTTACGTAACTTTTGAGATATTTAAATTAATAGTAATAATATCGCACACACTCAACATAGCCCCGCTCTAGGGAAACTCTGTGTCGCGGGTGCCATGGACACACACATAGACAACCACAAATTACACCCAAATTCACGAGAGAAATAAATGTAGGTCATAGAAATATTTCTTCCGGCCCGGGAATCGAACCTGGGACCTCTGCGTGTACGCAGTAAATTGGTGTACATTGGTGTGATGGGACAAAAATCTCGTGCGCCTGTTGGTAAGCGACACGTCTATCCATAACGGTTGCAGTTCCACTCGGAGCTTTAAATCGTAAAAATCGTAGGGGGACTGCCACTTCATCCGTCACTTTGAGACATAAGGTGACAAGTCCCATGTGCCTGTAATTTCACCAGTACTGCTTGACGGCAGAAATAGATAAGGTGGCAGTACTTCCCTGGACTAACTTTTTCACAAGGAGCTCGACTGCTCTACTGATACGTTGTCTGATCAAAAACTAAGTAACTAAAGCGCTTGTGCTATGGAAATCTGCAACTAAGATCTTTGCGATTTGACGCTCTGAGTGGCACTGCAACTGTTACGGACAGGCGTGTAACTCACCATCAGGCGCACGACTTGTTCGCCCCGTCACTTGATATTATAAAAAAAAAATTATGTTGTCTAATAAAAAAAAAAACTATTCAATTGATCATCGAACCCTTCTCGGGTAAAAATTACGATGACCAATTTTCCCTCTCGTCTAACGGTCACAAAAGTATATCTTTTTTACTCGCAGTTAATGAATAAAATATACGGAATTCTAGGTACACTATCGGGAGTACTAGGATGTAGAGGCTAAACTAGACCTAGCCGTTCTTAGAACGGATAAAAAAATAAACCTTAACGCGTAACGGTGTTTTAAAGGCTCGCTTACACTGCATAGAGTTAGATACGTAGAGGTTGGCGTTTAAACCACGGAAGAAAAAAGAATCGTAACTTAGGAAATGAAACAATTTTTCCAGATTTAAATCGCGTATGTTTGTTTTTTCAAACAAATCGAAGTTTCGGGCCTTTTACAGGTCCCATTGTCACGGTTGACTGAGGTGGTACAGTCTTCAACCAGTTATGTCTAATATTAATGCTAACATTTACGCTACATTATGTTTTACAACTTTTTAATTGATAATGGAAATTAGAACATATTAATTAGTACTGCAGTCTTATGTCTGTTTGAGATTTTTCATCAGAGGAAATACCTACTGGATCCCAAACTGGTGGTACTGAGAAACCATATTCCCTGTTAATATTAGGATGTTTTTAATTTCAATTAACTTTTTACAAAAAAAAGCTGATCTCAAAAGTTTGTGGTAGGTATTGCGTTTATTTGCCAAGTTTTATTGAAATGTGTTACCGGAAAGTCCGCGAAACCGAATTCACCCCGTAGTTTGCCACCGTTAGAGTTGGAATATAGAGGTGGACCAATACTGAGGCACCCTCTTTCCAACAAATAAAGAATCGACAGAATCGGTTCACAAATGCCGATCTAATCACGTAACATGCACACAAAAAAATAATATTGTATTGTGATTGTGATATCATTATTAATATTATTGTGACTGATATTATTTTATCCGGCATGAATACAATATACAAATTATTGCATGAGCGTGTATGGACCCCGTTGTCTGAATTAAAAATAAATTTAAAATTATACAAACACGTTATCTGTACTTCAGTTTATACTTCGTCAATACGTCGTCAAGGAAATAATAACTACATAACTAACCGATAACATTTTCCTAAAGCATTAAACAGTAATACTTAATTGTTTGCATGTTTCTTTATTTCGCGGAGAACAATGCTTAGATATGTGACTTGCGTTGGTTTTATATTGTTTGGCGACCTCGGCCATCTAGCGTTTTTTTTTTATGAAAACATGTGACCGGACCATCAAGTCGTGCGCCTGGTAGTAAACGACACTCCTGTCCATATCAGTTGTTTTGCTACTCAGAGTTTTAAATCGAGGGACATCGACACTTCTCCCGTCATTCTGAGACATAACGTCGTGGATAGCGCAAATCCGCGTACCAATTTTTTACAGGAGAGGGATTTAACCTTAGAATAATAACGCATAGAAACCTAGTCCGCACACGCTAAGTGAGGCAAATTGAAGCGCGCCCAAAGGGCCTACACGAGCGGGCGGGCCTTCACTGCTCAAGGTCAACTTGCACCGCGAACAGATCAAGAATTTTAGCTAAAAATGACGAAATGTGCGGTAAATGAGTGTAAAAATACGTCAGACAAACATAAAATCGATACTAACATCACATTCCACAAGGAAGTAACCCGTTTCAAGTTGTATTTTTATATAAATATTCACTAAAACCGAAAATTAACCTACTACTAAAACTAGCCTATATGAATTTGATTTTTGCCTCACTTGTGACAGTTCGTTTAATATGAAACTATCATTCTATGCGTTATTATTCTAAGGATTTAACATTATTACTTTGTTATTTCAGTGGTTAGGTGCAACTTTCATTTTTGTACAGTAAGCATTAATTTATGTTGTCTACGGACTGATAACAATAGATTCCCGTAAATCACGCTGATTTGGTTGCCACGACATTTACGCGGTTTTGATTTGGACACTAAATTACTACAAATGCTAGTTACGCGTAATTGCACTGCCCCCGACGAAGTCGCAAGAAACTACAAAATCTTGATATTGATTGGTCGTAGTTTCAAATTTAAAAAGAAATAACATAATTATGGATTGTTAATATAATTTAAACTTTACCCTGTAGGTATATCGTAGAAAGTTCAATAACATCAATACCTATTATTACAAGTTACGACGTTTTGATTTTATATTGAAATTTCAATCAGTGTACTGCCATCTAGCGATTAATTGCTGAACGACGACGAATTGGAGTGATATTATTTTAGTTCTCCAAATAAGAAGCGACCATATTTCAGGGCTATAAGCTTTACTTTCGTTTTTTGTAACTAAAAAAAATATTTCGATAAACAAATAAGACTTTCTGGTGATATGAAATACCACCACGGGCATTGACTTACAATTATATGGACGTCGGGACCGCGCTAAAAAGTGTCCGAACTTATAGGGCGTTATACAGAGCGTCATTCACGCTTTAGTCTTCGTTTGTTCGACTGACAGCGAAGCCAGCAAAATTAGACAGTACTACGATGACATTACAATTTAAATTCAACGTTTTAGCTTTTTCATATTCCTTGACATGTCACTACGTTTAAATAGGTTGACTTGGGACATTTTTTTCGTGGTTTTTGTATTAGACCCGTCGTCCATTTATTTGTAAGTCAATGACCACGGGTAATAGTTTTGGTGCGGCTATCATTTCTGCACTCCAAAACAGCACAATATGGCATTTTTCTGGGATTTTAGAGAATTTGCACGAAAGAATAACACAACCATACCATACAAAGCGAAAATGGCGGACAGAGCGCAGATGGATCTTTCGAGACCTATAGTTGGCACGCGTCAGACGAACTAACCACGTCTACTGTATTTATTGCTCCATGCATGTGAACGGTTACCATGCTGGACTGCCACGCAGAGGTTCCGCGTTCGATTCCCGAGCCGGGATAAATATTTGTACATTTAGTTCTCTCGTGAGTTTGGGTGTAGTAATTTGCGGTTGTCTATGTGTGTGTCCATGGCAACTGCGGTACAGGGTTTCCCTAGTGCGGGGCTATGAGTGTCTCTTACCGTTCAAAACCGGAACGCAGTAATCAATGCTCACATTACTGCTTGGCGGTAGAAATAAGTAAGGTGGCAGTACTTCCTTGGATGAACTCTTTCACAAGGAGCTTTATTGCTACTACTGGTTTTGCTTTGTGAACTCTGGATAAGGAGGTCCCGAGTTCGATTACGGTAGGACCAATTTATTACATGCCGTCGATACGATAAAAAGAAAAACAAACTTTGAAGCCTGCGCTTGAGAGTCGTTTACTATTTCTGTTATGTTAAGTATTTGTGATAAGAACATAAGCAGTTAACTTATTTTGTAAATGTTAAGTTTGACGATTTAGATAAGAGGCATTACAAACTTCAAATACATTTGCGATGTCGTTATGAACACGTCAACGTCCAGCAACAGGGCACTGATCTTGAGGCCGTTGTCGCCTTAGAGTCAAAACCCAACGTATGCGTTTGTTAGCAAAAACTATTGTTGAATCTATTATTTGCTTTAAAGTGCTTATCACTACTTACAATAATACTACTAATAATACAACTGCCTCCGTGGCCGAACGGTTACCATGCCGGACTGCCACGCAGAGGTCCTAGGTTCGATTCCCGGGTCGGGAGAAATATTTGTATGGCCTACATTTATTTCTCTCGTGAGTTTGGGTGTAATTTGTGGTTGTCTATGTGTGTGTCCATGGCACCCGCGACACAGGGTTTTCCTAGTGCGGGGCTATGTTGAGTGTGTGCGTTATTATTATTATTAATAATTACTAAATTTGGAAAATTAGTCGTCGGTTTCGTTTGAATGGGGAATTTAAATAAGAAAGATGACAACACTGGATGTGACGGCGAAGGCCATCGGACGGGCTCGTGATAACAAAACATTAAAGGAATATGGAAGTTAAGAGCCTGCAATGCTTATTCCTTGGTGCTTTCTTACACCGATTGGATAAGCTAATACATTGTTAAATATAATCTCAGTACAGAGTACTAAAAAACCGACCTCAAAAGTACGTGGAATTACGTCTACTTGCAAAGTTTTATAGAAATATCCCCTAGTTCGTCCCAATACAAGACTTGACACAGGAGATAATAAAAATCGGTTCTCATTACTCAAACTACATTGAGAGAAAAACGCCTTGAATTGGAGAATAGCTAAACCAACTACTAAAATAATTGCTTCTTTAGTGAAATTGAGACGCTAATTATAAAAATGAATCTTCTTGCGTGAACAGCCACCCTTAGAGGTGGATGATTTTCTTTAAAATGGCCACTGTGGAGGTACCCCTTTTCTAACAAAAAAGAATCATGAAAATCGGTTCACAAATACGGGAGTTATCGCGTAACATACATACAAAAAAATATATACAGTCGAATTAAGAGCCTCCTCCATTTTTTGAAGTCGGCTAAAAAAGGATCCAATCCACATCCACTCGCTTTCTTTTCTCACTTGTTTTATTTTCAAAACTTATAATGTCAAGTTACTCTAGAGATATTAATTACGTTTATATGTTGATTTTTTGTGCTGATCTACGAGGTTAGACATATAACTCATTTTTTTGATAATTTTGTGTTATGGATCTAGATATGCATGTGTTATGGATATTTTTGCTTAACTACGTCCAACTTAAGTGTCGCAACGGAAACAAAAACGGAAACACATACTGCTACATCTCTGCGAAATGTTCCAATCAGGGCTTGTCTTTGGTTTCATAACTTAACACAAAATAAAACTGCTAATAAAAAAACCGACCTCAGAAGTTCGTTTAATTACATGTATTTGCCAAGTTTTATTGAAGTCGGTTACCGGAAAATGCGCGAAACCGGATTCATCCCTTAGAGGTGGAATATTTTCTTTAAATTTAAATGGGACCAATGCCTAAAAAGAAAGTACTTTCTAATTGAGAAATTCCTTTTTTTAAGTAGGTTAAAAATAGTGACGTGACGTTAACCGTATCTCCATGGTTCAATAAATGAGAACAGCTTTCTTTTAATATGTCTAGTAATTAGTCGTTAATTGTTAAATTATATCTTTGCGAACTATTGATTTTAATTGGTGATGGCGAAGTGACTCATGACTCCCGGCGGGTTTGTTATACATAGGGCGCATCAATTGAGAACTTCCTCCTTTTTTCAAGTTGGTTAAAAATATTATACGTCAGTATAACATTATGCATTTACCACTAATAAAGATAAAGATAAATTTATTTCAACATAACTTAATCTAATAAATATAAGTAAAAAAAACAAAAACAAATGTAAGGGAAGCTAATATACAATTGGTAAAAAAAAAAAAAAATAAACCTTAATTATTATACTAATCATAAAGCTATACAATTAATTATTAGAAGCCTACCAGTATAGTTGCCTAAACTAAGTACATTATTACCTGTATCTTAAGCATCTTGTTTGTGCACAGATACATTATATTAGTGCTTAAAAACAAAATAGCTATATTTAATTAAGAATAAAACATCAGCTTTCATGTCAACATTTATTTTAAAATTCAAACTCTGATCCAAACATGATCGCCAAATGAATTATTATAGATTTAAAGAAAATATAACGAAATCAAATATAATTTTAACATGTGAAGTGTTTAATCAAAACATTTGGACACATAAAACTCTTAAACATACTTAAGATTAAACAAGATCAGTCAAGATAAGATTGTTTGCGACACAAACAAAACACGCTTCAAGTGTTTTGTTTTTTGTTTATCGATTGACGCTCCAAAATCGACCTAGATTTTTGACCCCCGACACAAAAACAAAGGAATTCGAAGTCTGAAGCCTATGTCTGTGTGTATGTCGGGTCTGTCTGCAGCATCGTAGCTCTCAAACGGCTCCAGGGCTCCAGAGCCCTAAGCCGCTTGAAAGTATTGGTAATTGTATTATAAAATTTTTACAAATGTCAATCTGGAACGTCTTAGGCTTCGTCACAAAAAAAAAATCAATAACGCACTTTTATGTGGTTTATGGGTTTAAAAATTTATTTACTCAAAATAATTGTACATTCACTTAAATGAGAAACTTAAATGTAGTAACATTACATAGGCTATAGACATAATATGTCATACGTACTACAAGCGCTAAATGCATAAAATCTATGTAATACAAATATGAAATTTTCAAGAGGTGGGAAATTTTGACTCGACCAACATAACATGCTGGGCACAGATCGGCAATAACCAGATGCGTCAAGAAAAGTACGTTGCAGGTTTTGTTTATCAAATGAAATTTATTATAATTATGTATTTTTATTCAATTTTACATTGTTAACCATCGCGATATTAATAAAATATATTTTTATGAAATAACTTCACTAGTTTGTTATACAAAGATCGAACACAAAGAAAAACTCCCTTTCTTTTATCTAACTATAACAATGAAAGAGAAGTGACGCCTTTGAAATGTGTTGCTGGCGCAGAACATTAAGGATACCGTGGACAGCCCGCCGTACCAATGTCTCTGTACCGGAGGAACTCAAGATGTAGAATACTCAGCGTCTGTCTTCAACTTGCATGCAGCGTGTGATACGCTATTTAGGTCACGTAGCACGTAGAGATGCTTATAACTTGGAGCGCTTGGGCAGGAGTCCCAAAAGGTGGTCGGATTAGATATCTGAATAACTGGAGCTATCTGTTAGCGCTGTACTACACCTGAGCGCAATCGATGGAGGCAAATCGTTGGCAGGATGAAATGGATCCACGACCCTCAGCAGTGAGGAAGCGATTAAGAAGTAGAATAACAATGAAAAAGGACCGCTCTGAATCTTAGCCGGTTCAAACGTCCCCGTAACACCTGCAGCTTGATTTTGATTGCCTCTCCCGATCAGAAACTGTGTCTTTTCCGAGTCGAGGCACAAAATATTGCGATTCACAACTGGCCGATCGGAAACTTTTGACATTTCTAATCTAAATAAAATAAATCTAAAAGTTGATTTAACTCACAAATTAGAAAGATATAGTAGGAATCAGGTTCATCTTCTCGCTCAGAAACCCATCTGATTTCGAGAGTACCCGATAGGATTGATTCCGTTTTGAATCAAAATCAGGACGCTGGCAGCATTATCGCGCTGAATAGCCAACGAAATTTGTTGCACCAAGTTAGATCCAGAGAGTGGATCACAGCCTCTATCTCTAAGTCGACAACCCAGCTCCATGATGAATTCTCTAGCCTCTGCATCCCAAAGCGTCGCAGTCTCCACTGTAGTTGGCACACAATCGTATATCTGTTCCAAGGCACTGTACTTACCATGTTTCACTGGTAATTGTGATTCCATTGGAACTCCATTGAGATTATATTGCAATTGTAGTATTTGTTATACTGTTTAAAATCTAACAGTTCAGTGTCAATAAAGTGGAATCGCAGTGATAGATAGATAGATAAAATCTTTATTCACCATGACAAATACATACACAGACACATGATACAGACATTAACTTAGACGTAACACAGTAATATATTCTACTAGTATCTCTCTTGGAAGCCATGGCAATGAAAAGGCTCTGACTCAGTAGAAAGTGATGGGTAACCCTGCCACTTTACGCACACATTTCCGCGTGTGCAGATAGCGCCTTGCTCTTTGTAGTAGTAGTAGTTAAATAACTTTCGACTATTGTATGCAGTGTCCGGGGTGTGTTTGTCACAACATCTCTAGCATTAAAATATCCCACCTCACACCTCACCTCATGTCATAGTCTCATGTCACAACCTCACTAATGGCACACTGATTCGGATTTAACAAATGCAACAATGATTGGTCCTGCACTTCCCGCTTTTTAGCTGATTTTACATCTTATGATCATGCTACAATAGGACTAAATGAAATTATATATTTATACTACATCATAACAATTAAGTTATCCAATTGATTGATACTGTAGACTTGGACGTAGCCCGTGTTGCGTAGCGAGAGGTACTTTTATAAATATAAACTGGGATAATCTTCAAAACTTGGTTTATTGTACTTTTTTACATATTTTCTTACTGAGGTTACATCTCGCACTATCAAGACGTTCTATTCTTTCTAATTTCCTATTTCAAAACACATTCTAAATATACTTGGTACTACTTGGTGTAACGGGCTGGTGTCCGCAACTCGACGACAAGGCGCCTATTTTGCCTATTCTAAATATAAAACTATATTCACTCAGCCAGTAGTTCTACTCATAGAGTAGAACCTAGACTACAATACCATCAATTTATGAAAATGTGCTTAATATTCCCTGTTTGTGGAGTCATTGCCGTTGGTGCAAACATTCTTACCACTACCCCACCTCGTTTGGAGTAGGATATTGTACCGCCTCATTTTTTGAAATGGGTTACTCCCTCAAACTCATTTTAATTTCATGTCCCACCCAACACCGAGATGATTTAAAATTAGCTGGCTTGGGACCTAAGTCTAAAGTCATCTCATTTGTGGATTTTGCCGGTTCTGCGAGCCCTAATAGACGCCTATTAGTCTAATGCATAGGTTCACAAATGTTTTGGCTCACCGCCCACTTAGACAAGATAAAGAATTTCAACGTCCACCGTATTTTTTAACCGACTTCAAAAAAGGAGGAGGTTCTCAATTCGACTGTATGTTTTTTTATGTATGTTACGCGATAACTCCGGTATTTTCATGATTCTTTTTTTGTTGGAAAGAGGGTACCTCCATAGTGGTCCCATTTCTACTCATCCTACCATTTCACCCTCTAAGGGTGGCTGATCACACATGAACATTCATTTTTATAAATAGCGCCTAAATTTTAGTTAAGTGAAGTCAAGAAGTGCCAACGCCTACCCTTTATATTGTGACCATAAAGCACTAAAAGCTTTTGATTTTTTGATTTAAAATTTCGCTTTTTTTAATTCAGGCACTTCTTCGTAAAATTTTCAATCGGTTAAATTTTTTTTAATTAATGTAGATAAGAAGCGTATACCTTTAATTCGTGAAAGTAGTAAATAGGTAGCAATTATTGGTAACACATACTTCTGGAAAATCTGCTCCTTTCATGCTGAACAAAGTGGCGACCATTAATTATTTATGGTCATTTATTTTTTTAAATTGCCCACAATATATCAGAGGTAGCAAATAGTAGCAAATAGGTAGCAATTCTTGAATATACACTCAGTGCCAGACGCCACAAGCGACCTGACGGTTACCGCGACTCTAGTCCAATACGTTTTCCAGCGCGTCTCTCGCCTTCAACCTTTCCCATCATTATAAGTTGAAGCAGTCGGTATCTATCGTGTTGAACCACGTGACCGAAATATGTTTGCGCTTCTTCTTTTCTTCTGCCCATCAGTGGGACGTATAATAATAATAATAATAAACCATTTATTTCAGGCCATAGCCCATAAGATAATGGTGTTAGTTACAAACCTTAGAACTATGTTAGTATGATTACATTGAATTTTGAGATATTGACAGAAAATTTAAATATTAAAATTTGGAAAATGCACAATTATTACTTAATTTGACCAATTGTAATATTTACTCAAAACTTTAAAATTGTACAGTCAAAATGATGGGCAAACATCCTCAGGATGCCATTGCCACTGTCACGCAGAGCTTTAGCAGAGACGACACTTTTTTACGCCTAATGGCATAAAAGTCATCTGTTCGCGCTTCAGCAAACATGCCGCAGGATGCACTGCAGTGCCGTGGCAGTCTCAACAGCATCCTGAAGATGTTATTGTATTGTACTCATATTGAGTTATATGTACGCTGTGTATATCTAACCTATAGACTACTCGAGTACATTGACTGACAAAAAGCTTTAAAAAGCGTAACTTTCACCTCTTTTGTACAACGAGTGAATCTACGGGCCAGCATGTTTATAAATGGGTTGATTACGTATACGAATTTATGCGCCTATTCGAAGGTAAGATAATGGTTTTTTTGTATTGTTAATTATAGATTATGAAACTGCTTTTGGTGTGCGCGGTGGCCGTGGTGACCGGGGTGCCGCTGCATGACGACATCACGCCTACCAGAGGGGAATCCTGCGGGTACGACGTAAGTGTTTCTGTTCACTTGTTTTTTTTTGTCAGGTCATGTACAGCTCTCAATTTGTTTTTATTTGTCACCTTTCGTGCACAATGCACGACCATCATTAGTACAGTACGTTCGTAATAAATAAATTTAAATTATATAAACATCATAGTCTTCCTTAGGGAATGGCTCGCGGACAGCCTTGTTGCCGTTCCGTCAATGTCGCAACAATATAAGGAGTGCGGTGCAATTATAAGTCGAATGGATTCCGCGTAGAGTTTAAATTAGCTTGGAGATAAACACTTCATAGGGTAACCCTATTGAGGGTTTTCAGTGTGGGTAAGTAATTACCCGAAGTAAGTGAATCAATTTGGTTAGTATTTCGTTAATAAGTGTAACACACCTATTGTGTTTTTTTTCTGTTTGGCCCAATGGTTGACTGGTAGAGAATGCCTTATTGCATTAAGTCCGCCATTTGTACTTCAGTGTATTGTACAATAAAGTTAAATACATAAATAACATACACACAAAAGAAATACCGTTGAATTGAGGATCTCCTCTTTTTTGAAGTCTGTTAAAAAAGGTTCTGACGGCATTACAAAAGTAACAAGCCAATGCCCGCACTAAATAAACAAAACAATTATCTTAGTGGATAACTTTTGAACTTTAACTCTTAGTTATCGATACCAGTTGCTTTATTAACTAAGTAAATATTGTGTGTAATTTCCGTTTGTTTGCAATAAAGCGTTGTATTTTTACTAATGACACCTAAGCAGTAGTAGAGCTTTACGAGCCCTACTGCTCCTAAAAGTAAGTTCTAAGCCTGCAGCATATGTTGTCCCACCCGTTTTTTTTTTTCGTGGGGAATTCCTCCTGGGTTACCTCTCCGACGCCGGGGCAGTGGAGAGGTTATGCCGGCTAAAACCCCACGGCGGCCTTTTCGGGTGCTCTAGTGGGAAGGATCCGGGATCGACTTAGCACACCGGGACCCCCCAGCACCTAGGAGGAGCTACGCCCCCCAAACGACGAAACGGGCTACGCCGCCCCGTCGTCTTCCTCGCGGTTGCCAAATTTACTGGCGAACGGGATCGGCCCTCTCTCGATCACGCTCGGCAACCTCCTTCTGGAGGTAAGAGAGTAAGTGTGTTGGGAAATTACAAACACATGGGACTTGTCAACTTATGTCTCAGGGTGACGGGCGCAGTGGCAGAGTCCCTAAAATCTTTGCGATTTAAAGCTATGAGTGGCACTGCAACTGTTATGGACAGGCGTGTCACTTACCATCAGGCGCACGACTTATTCGTCCCGTCACTAGGTATTACATAAACGAAGCTTAAGTATAATTAAAAATAAAATTGGTTATTTCACAGAGTTGCAAGGACTATGACCCCAACGTGTTAAATGTGCACATCGTTCCCCACACGCACGACGATGTGGGATGGCTCAAGACCGTCGACCAGTATTATTATGGCAGTGAGTATTCATTGATGTTTCCGGATTTGGAATGATAACTTCAAGTACAGAAAACTTGTCCTCTGTAAATTCTCCAAAAGGCCGTGGTAGCCTAAAGGTAGGCGTCCACAGATCCGCATAGCAATGTAGGTAATGCCGACGACGTCATACGGCTTGCGTATGTGTGGACGCACCCAGCGCGCGCGCCGCCGCCGCGCCGACCGTCATTTGCTATTCGTTAAGAAGAGTAAGTGTAGCATGAGACATAAGAAAATTCTGGTAGAATTTTACGTCGTCGTTTACCAAATCAGGAAATAGCGTATGATATTCTCTATGTTGCGATCTCTTTTTAAATATGTCATGTGTCCAGATATCATGTTTCCTTTTATTTTTTCTTCGAAACGTGTGTGTGCGAAGGTGGGACTACGGCCTAAACGCCCGTCGGAGAGGAGACCCGTTCCCAGCAGTGGGATATATAAATGGGTTGATAATGCTCCAAAAAGGTCCTAGAAAATTAAAATCCATACCATATAGTACATTTACAGATATTTCTTTTATTTTATTCAAGACGACGACGGTAAGTGTTTTGTTATTAATTTCTATTAATAAAAACAATACTTTCATAGGTTTCTCACCCAGTGTTTCATAGGTGGCGCTACAATAAAAAAGCCGTTAAAACGAAAAAAAAACAAAGATCTGCAACAAGCATTTAGAGAAAAACGTAAGGTCTTGCCTGTCTATGTTACGCGATAACTTTGGCTTTAAAATTCGTAAACCGATTTTGATGATTCCTTTTTGTTGAAAAGAGGGTACCTTGGTGTTGGTCCGATTTAAATTTGAAGAAAATATTTCACCTCTAAGGGTGGCAAACTAGGGGATGAATCCGGTTTCTCGCACTTTCCGGTAAATGATTTCAATAAAATATATACAAATAGATGTAATTCCAAGAACTTTTTAGGTCGATTTTTCTGCCTGATTGTTCGATCTTTATTTAATAAATATGTACATATATTTCTGTGTATTGTTTTTATAAAATTATATTGATGTTATTTTTCCAGGTCAAAATACCATACAAAAAGCTGGTGTTCAATACATATTGGATTCTGTGGTCAAGGAGTTGTGGGAAGACCCAAAACGGAGGTAAGTTTATTTCCTAATTGCCATATTCACTGTTTTACATTGTTCTGATATTGTCCAGTCGTGGTGAGCAGCGGCCGCGTCACAAACAAAACGAAAAACTAAATTAAACCACAGATTATTTAAATAAACATACGGCTGTTTCATTTTTGGACCTGTTCTATTTTTATTTTCTTTTATGTTTATTTTTTTTTTTACAAAATTCGCTTTTTTGTGTTTTTTTTCGAATTTTGTTTTTTGTTTCTTTATTTTTTTACAAAATTCGGGTAGCTTAATATTTTGATTTAAACTTTCACCATTTTCACACATTATTTGATTTTTAATTCGGAGTTAATCACGTATAAAACATATTTTTAACCGACTTCAAAAAAAGGAGGAGGTTCTCAATTCGACTGTACTTTTTTTTTGTATGTATGTTACGCGATAACTCCGGTATTTGTGAACCGATTTTCATGATTCTTTTTTTGTTGGAAAGGGGGTACTTCCATAGTGGTCCCATTTCATTTTAAAGAAAATCATCCACCTCGAATGGTGGCTGTTCACGCATGAAACATTCATTTTTATAAATAGCGCCTAAATTTTACTTAAGGAGCCATTATTTTAATGGTTGGTTTTGCCATTCTCCAATTCAAGGCGTTTTTCTCTCAATATACTTTGAGTAGTGAGAACCGATTTTTATTATCTCCAGTGTCAAGTCCTGTATAGTGGCGAACTAGGCGATATTTCAATAACACTTGGCAAATAGATGTAATTCCACGTATTTTTGAGTCGGTTGTTTTAGTACTCTGTACTGAGATTATACTGAGGCGAGTTGGACTGAGTCCCTTCGAGACCATGGACGTTGCAATGTGTCCGAAACGTCGAGGTAAATTAAATATGTTTTATACGTGATTAAGTCCCGAATTAAAAATCAAATAAAACGTAATATTAGTAAATAAATATGCCTATTGACAAAAATAACAGAAAATGCCAAAAAAATAAAGTTGGCGTAGTGTCCATTGGAGGTATCGCTTTGTGTGGTGCCAGCCGCGGCACCAAAAGGATCACTAACTAACCAATTTGCAATTAGCAAGGACCATCTCTGAACTCTGCCACATATAACCTTCGTTCATATAAACTTGTGCATTACAAAACTTTCCACGCCCGCAACGCTTCTGCGGCCGCCTCTGTATGGCCTGAGTATAAGTGAGGTCACGGAACAACTTACGTAAATAGGGATGTGAACTAAACATAACCATGTTAAACGATTCTCGCGAGAAATCGATTCGAAATTTTATGAGTCTCCCATCGTTTAGATTATTTTTCGGGTCATTGGTTTTCAGTTCTAGATAGAACAATATTAACACTTATTTAAATCTATAGTTTAATATAAATAATACGTATTTTAAATGAACACAATGACAATTTGTAATCTATATTTTAGTGTAGATAGATTACAGAATTCACAAGGACAACCTGTACATAGTTAAATAGAAAAAATCTGCAGCAAAACAAAAAGTAAGACTCATAGTTTACACTAAGTCGGAGGTAATAATGGCTTGATTTATTCTACATCAAATTTGGCTAGAGTATAGACGTAGGAAGTGTACGACTTGATACAGTTAATATAATGTTGTTCAAGGTTCGTGTATATAGAAACAGCATTCTTCTGGAAATGGTGGACCAAGCAGCCAGATTCCGTCCGCCACAAGGTCCACACTCTCGTCCGCCAAGGCCGGCTGCAGTTCGAGGGGGGGCGCTTGGAGCATGAACGACGAGGCCGCAACGCATTATCAGTCCACTATAG
Source organism: Hyposmocoma kahamanoa (assembly GCF_003589595.1). Lineage (NCBI taxonomy): Eukaryota > Metazoa > Arthropoda > Insecta > Lepidoptera > Cosmopterigidae > Hyposmocoma > Hyposmocoma kahamanoa. The sequence continues at coordinate 1,427,579 of NW_020654229.1, read as the reverse complement.
ATCAATTTACTTGGGGACTTAGGTAAGTATTTGTTTTATAATTTTAATGCCATATTAGAGGATACAAGTGTCTGGTAGCGGGCGAGCGATGCGCGACGTTGAATGTTACTACCAGGTACGACACGCCTTTGAATCGCAAATATGTTAGAGGTACTTCCACTGCGCCTGTCACCCTGAGACATAAGTTGACAAGTCCCATATGCCTGTAATTTCACCAGCACCCTTACCCTTCAAAACCGGAACGCAGTAATGCTAAGAAATAGTTAAAGCGGCAGTAATTCCCTGAACAAACTCTTACATAAGGGTTCTATTGTGACTGTTTGTATTAGTATTAAGGACGGTAAAATATTAAATTACTAATCTATTCGAAGCCCGAAGTCGAAGGCTGAGGGCTTTAATAACTCGAGTTGTAATTTTTACCGCCCGTGCTAGATACAGTGTTTTCCATCACATTTGCGAGGAAATAGGTACAACGATAATTTATTTCTTGTATGGATAAACAATAACGCACACACTCAACAATAGCCCCGCACTAGGACAACCCTGTATCGCGGGTGCCATGGACACACACAAAGACAACCACAAATGACACCCAAACTCACGAGAGAAATAAATGTAGGCCATATAAATGTTTCTCCCGGTCCGGGAATCTATCTTGGGTCGTCTGCGTGGCAGTCTGTCATGGTAACCGTTAGGCCACAGAGGCAGTTAATGATAGTAATAAAAATATCGCTTCACAACATAGCATTTACGGATTTTGCACTGGTGGTTTTTTTTAAACAGATTGCGCTATTTTTCCATAGATAATACAACTCGAACTAAAACGTTATCAAAGGCACAAACGCATGCAGCCACGATGTATTATAGATATAAAATAAATAATGTCCAAATTCTAAAAATACTGCAGAATTTAAATTCAGAAAATAAATTTAGTAAAATATTTTTAAATATTTTTTTTACACTTCAAGTTTATCTGAAATATGCGTTCAGAATTTTCGGGCATAGAAACTTTTTGCATAATCTTGACCTAAAAAATCCATAGGGCGATAATGTAATGTAAAAGCCCGTGGACATAATTAAGGACATTACGGTCGACTTTGGCTGCATGTTATGAGACTATTTACGAGTGTGATGAAAAACTGGTTACAGTATTCTTTTGCCTACAGCAAGCTGAACGCCACGTTCGGTGAATGCGGACGTCCACACGTCGGCTGGCAGATCGATCCATTCGGTCATTCCCGGGAGTTGGCCTCGCTGCTCGCAGCCATGGGCTACGACGGATTGTTCCTCGGCAGACTTGATTATCAGGACAAGTCGAATAGACTTGGTAAGAAGACCATGGAGATGCTTTGGCGTGGGGACGACGATTTGGGTAAGTAATAATTATGCTAGTTTTGACGACCTCGTTTATACTGTGGGCGCTAGATGATGAGGTCCCAGGTTCGATTTTCGATAGGAATAACTTTGGAAATGTAATTTTTTAAATTGATTCTGTTCTGGCTGTTCTGGGAAGTGACCCAGACGGAATTCTGTATTTATAGTACAGGGAATTCTTTAGTTTAAGGTCACGTAATTGGCGTGATTGTCTGGCACAATTATTATAAAATTCTGTCTAAAATTCAAAACGAATTGTTTATACACACCCAAGCGCCTACGCACACGAAATTTCGCGCACGCATACAATCACACGCCAGCACATATAATCTGCCTTTTTTGAACATGGGAGTAAAATGACATTTACAGGGTTGCCAGTTTTCGTAAAATTTAAATAGTCACGTAATTGTTGTCGACAATTTTATCGATTGTGAAAGTAGGTAAAATTTTGCCAAAAATGTCTGAATTGTGAAATTATTTTTTGGACCTGTTCTGTTTTTATTTTGTTTTGTCTTTCTTTTTATTTTTTTTCTTAATTTTTTTTTTCACAGAAAATATGACTGATTACAAAAAAAAATGACCAAAAAATATAAATGGCGTAGTGTTCATTGGTGGTATCTAGATATTTGTTTTCTTTTCCAGGTAAATCGTCAGACATTTTCACTGGAGCCCTGTACAATACATACTCTCCCCCGCCCGGGTTTTGTTTCGATGTCTTATGTTCCGACGAACCGATCATTGACGATCCAACATCGCCTATTTACAATGTCGATGAGAGGGTAAGTTCTTCATGTTTCTTTCCACATTACTTAAGGCAATTGAGGTGACATACATAATTTAAGTATGAGAGCAGAAACGCTATTTATTTGGAAACCAATTTCTCCGAAAAACCAATGCAGTCCGAGACAACGTTTTGAATAAAGGGACATTTAAAAAGTTATTAAAAAAGTTGTTCCGTTAGTAGTACAAGGTCAAGAAACGTCAAGCTTGACACTTAAGATTTAAATCCAACTCTATGCCGCTTACGTTAAGAACGGTCTAAAGTACAATGTGTCAAGCTTGACGTGTCCTTGACTGTACTAAAAATATGGAAAATTTAAGCAGGCTTTTCAGTTGCTTTTTTGTAAAGAGCTCTCAAAGACAATTTTTTTTGACCTACAATTTCCAGAAAATCATTAAAGCTTTTTAATACTATGTTTTTACGTTACATAAAAGGAACGGTATGCCACGTTACGGATTTTTATGTCATTTTCTGGCTAATATGCTAGTGGCCAATGCCATGAAAAATATATTGACAGATCAAATGTCTATGTCATTATTATTGTGTAATTTTTGTTATAATCTAATTAACCTACATTTGGTCTAGGAATCAATTTGTGCAAAAATCTCTGAATCACCGAATACATTTTCTGTTTACACTCCCTCCATGATCTTTATGAAACTAGCATGATACGGACACTCGCAGAATTGAGACAATTAGTCTCACGTATAATATCAAGTATTTGATAATTTTAACGTTTAAGTGTTGCTGTTTTTGAACATTTTTTAGTATCGCAGTGTTGCTGATAATTATTTGAACATGTCTACAAATTTATGTTTTAAATCAGTTTTAAAAATGCAGGTCGGAATTATTTTTTGATATTCTGCTACGCTCTTTATTTCAAGCTTATATGTAGCAGTAAAATTGAGTCTGGTTAAATTTTTCTGGGAATAAAATACTAAGCTCCATACTAATTCGGTACAAGTCTTTTTTCCTTTTGCACGTCAATTTTATTATAACAGTTTAAAAAATTATCTCTCAAAAGAATTATTTATACATTTCGTAGCGGTGGTACTCCAGTGGAAAATGGTAGCTTCCCACTTGAAAAAAGAAATACATTTATTTGACTCCTACAATTGACACCGCACAAGAAAAAAACTGAAAACTATTAAAGTTAACATAATTAAAACAATAAAACGTAAAATAAAAAAAGCAAATAAAACAAAAATAAAATTACAACACAAGTATAATATCTTTCTCGTAGTGATCCAACTTATTCAGTACAACGCCATCTGTTGGCAAAATCTAAGTTCCTTATCGATGAGCCTCACCCTCAAGGCTAATAACAGGTAGTTGACTGCTCTTGAACCTATTTTATTATTTAACAAAATACAGGTACGTGTGCGATGTTGGGGACTTCTTACAAGTGTGCGTGGTTGGCGACAATGGCTTTGGTACTAAAGCTGCTTGATAACATTTCCATTAGTACATTCCATGATTTTAGATCGTAATTTCGTACTCTTGATACAATAAAACCACAAGTGATCGTACGTTAAAAGTACTTTTATAACTAGAAAAGTAATAAAAATAATAAAAACTACGTAAAACAAATTTGTGTATGTGATATTTTATAAAACTCCTGTTTAAGCATACGAAAATTTACTGCTTAATTGTATATAGAACCTTTAAAACTCACTCCAGAAGCGATACCTCCGATAAAGACTACACCAACTTAATTTTTGGAGCTGTTTTGTTTTTGTTTTTTTTTGTCGAATTTTGTTTTTTGTTTCTTTATTTTTTCATTTCATTGGACGTATAGATTTATTATATTATACTCCCTACAAGACGTTGCCTTTGTTGCCTATCGCTACAACTGGCGTCACTGCATAAGAGACGCCTTATTTCAACAAAAAGACCAAGAATAAAATTGATGTAGTGTTCATTGGAGGTATCGAAAAGTTGTCTCTTATTTGCAAGATGCAGATATGGCCTTATTCCACCGAGGTTGCGTTTATAGATTTTGAAAGAAACAGTCGAGTACCCTATCGGTGTTATAACAGGTGTCCAAGTTCATCGACATATGCCGCAACATGTCCACAGCCTACAAAACAAATAACATTTTAATAACTATGGGAGAAGATTTTCATTACCAAGACGCGGCGATGTGGTTCCACAACCTGGATCAACTTATTATGTGAGCTTATTTTGAGATAGTAGGTGTGATATTGAAATGATATGAGATACTATATTGTAGGACAGCATGATATGATATGAAGGGTATGAGATATTTCAGATAATATGATATAATTTAGCATGATATCAACGGCAATAACGAGTAACGGTTACCTGCAATCAGCTACAATTTTGAGTAATGAAGCAATATAAAAAGCTAATATCTGAAGGATATTCAGAATATACATAATATATTTTTCTTTCAAGGTTTTACTATCAAAACTCTACTGTAAAATCGTGATATTGCAAATAAACAGGTTTCTGCTTTTTTTTGCTGCTGTCGATATGATATGCCATAAGTAGAGTATGAGATTGCAATTGATAGCATGGTTTGAGATAAACATGTAAGGGCGCGTTCTCATTGTGTCGTGACGACAGATAGACGTGCAGTTTAATGTGTCGTGACTTGTATATTTAAATGAAGTTGTTCAATCATAGAACAACACAATTAACTGTCGTTCATGTCTTTTTTGACTTTACGACGACTGTTGTGTCAATGGGGAGAGTTAGAACGACAGTCGTCTGACGTTAAATATGTGACGACAGATAATCGCAGCTACAAATGATTCTGTCGTGCAAACGACAAGGCGGCTGCCGTGAACCGATACGTTGTCGTTACGATCTAGTGGGAACAGTTAGACCCGACAGTCGTACATCGATAAAATATCCGTCCACGACAGATTATCGTCATATGGGAACAGGCTAAACGCGACAGACGTAATGGGAACGCGCCCTTAAGAAATGAAATGATATGAAACAGAAAATATGATATTAGATAACAGAATATGGTATAACCATTGTCTTACAAATAAATGGACGACGGGTCTAATACAAAAACCACGAAAAAAATGTCCCAAGTGACATGTAAAATGTTGAATTTAAATTGTAATGTCATCGCAGTACTGTCTAATTTTGCTTGCTTCGCTGTCAGTCGAACAAACGAAGAATAAAGCGTGAATGACGCTCTGTATACGATTTTAACGCCCTATAAGTTCGGACACTTTTTAGCGCGGACCCGACATTCATATAATTGTTAGTCAATGGGTATAACATAATTATTTTGGAAGATTCTAATTCTTTTTTTGAAACAACAAAGTACTTATTTCGTGACTTTTATATGAATTTATATGAAAGATAATGTGTAATTGACACGTGCTGCCCTCCTTGTCATAATTAACGCATTTGCATTGCGGTGATTCCTGTGACGGTCGAGATATTTTCATCTAAAGTTTTTTTGATTGTACAAAATTCAGTTGCGCTGATTTTGTTTAAGACTCGATACAACCTCAAGTGGCTTCTAAATCGACCACTTTATAAATTGAGGATATACACTGATTACTATAACAATAATAATAATTTATTTAACACCATTGATCCACTTTGTTAGTAACAATCAAAAACTTAGGACTATGTTAGTAAATTACACTTAATAAAATAACTAAAATAGAAACAGTTTAAAATAAATAATAGAAATTAACAATAGCTATGCGGAATTAGAATACATGTCACCAGCCCTTCTTGGTGACTCGAATTCTGGTCCAATGGCACAATTCAGAAGGCTGTTACCGCTGCCACGCATCCTGCTCATGATCGACGAAATGCGTTTCCGTACTACTGCGTCAAAATCGTCGGTACGCGCCTGCGCAAACATGCCGGACGCACTACAGAACGGGGGCAGCCGCAACAGCATTCTAAAGGTGTTATTCTACTGGACCTTCAGGGCATTGAAGGATTTCTGCGTATAATTAACCCACAGACCGCAGGTGTATAGTGTCTGACAGTAGGCCCTAAAAAGAGTTAATTTGACCTACGAGCCAACATATTACTATACGGTGTGAAAACACAACTCCTAAAAATTTTCACCATAGAAAAAAGAAACGCTAACTTACCTTGAAATTTAACAAGAAAACCGCTGTATTCATTACGTACTTTACATGTATCAATGATTTTTTTTTTAAATTAACTGATCTACGTAGAACACGTATAGTATACGAAATACATTTTTGAAAGGGCCTTAATTTCGTTTGTAAAAAAATAAATACTGAAATAAAGCCGGAGTCCCCCCCCCCCCCGCTCGGCCCAAGCAAAATGAACCGTATTAATAGGGAGAAAAGTTGAAATTGGGCTGAGGTATAGACTCTTAAGAATAAAACTGAAACTAAATAAGATATAAAAAACCGATTAGAGAGGGTTGTACATCTCGTTTTACTGATCTCAGATGTGTTGTAAACACAATTTCGCTAAAAATGTCGATTCTATTAGTTATTATATGGAGGGTAGCATTGACTTACAATTATATGGACGTCGGGTCCGCGCTAAAAAGTGTCCGAACTTATAGGGCGTTAAAATCGTATACAGAGCGTCATTCACGCTCTAGTCTTCGTTTGTTCGACTGACAGCGAAGCAAGCAAAATTAGACTTAAGAAGAAATTAGAAATGCTGCCCGTATGTGGAACCTTCTCCCGGTCGAGGTCAGACAGTCGCCTTCGGTTCGGGTTTTCAAGGGTGCTCTTTTGAAGTTTTGGGATGTTCAGACTCCTCATGCTTTTGAAATATTTATTTACATTTGATATATTTATTTATAGTTTTATTTTGTACATTCAATTTATTATAGACTTTGTATATATTAATGTATCAACATTACTTAATATATATATATATTCGTATGTACATTTGATTTATTAAATTTATCTGTGTATTTATTGAGTATAGTATATTTCATTTCTTTACTTACTTTACTTTACTTTATCTATTTTTAGTGCCACCCCAAAAACCAACTTTCCTCTCAGATTTTCAAAGGTTAGTTGGAAGAAATCTCTTTATGGGATAAGCTCGCCTTTGTACACAAATATTTAAATTGTTTCTGAAAATTTGTAAGTTACTTTGTGGTACAATAAAGTGTTTAAATAATAAATAAATAGACAGTACTGCGTTGACATTACAATTTAAATTCAACGTTTTAGCTTTTTCATAATCCTTTACATGTCACTACGTTTAAATAGGTTGACTTGGGATATTTTTTTCGTGATTTTTGTATTAGACCCGTCGTCCATTTATTTGTAAGTCTATGGAGGGTAGAGTCTATTTTAATTCTACGTAGTTTATGTGCTTGATTGCTTGCATTGTGTTCATATTGTTTGTCTATGGTTCGTTTGATGCCACATCATTAATGAACCTGTGTGATGGTTCTGCCAAATACCAACTGGTCCCTTTGAATTCAGTAGGAAAGTGCCAAGAGGCTTATAGGTGGCTCGGATTCAATAGAGGCGAAGGCTTGGCACCTTGAACACCGCCGTGCCTGCTTATCAGTATTCTATAGGATATATAAGAATTGCAGAATTGCGTAATTTAATTTCGCCTTCCCCATTCCAAGTGAGGTGTGTTTCGCTTCCAAATGTATATGGCAAACGGGTAAGGAGTGGAATTCCCTGCCTGCAGATTTGTTCCCCAAACTTGGGCCTTTTCAAGGCGAGAGTGAATAGGCGTTACCTCATCGAGGCTTCCCAATAGATGAAAAGGAGGTCAAAAAGCGCACTTATTTTCTCATATAAAAAGAAATTATACACGCAGTTCAACATTTACGAAGCATTGCTACTGCAACACCTGTTTCATTACACAGATTTAATTTTCTCCCGATATTGATTTATTATCAAGGGGTTTGATAACAGATGGCGTTGTACTTAACTTCGAGTCGCGGTTATAAAATATAATTTTTATATTTAAACGTATTTTTGTGTATGTTAAGCAATTACCCCCGACATTTGTGAACCGATTTCGACGATTATTTTTTGTTGGAAAGGAAAGTAGTGATCCCATTCAAATTTGAAGAAGTAATTCCGTCTCTAAGGCTGGAAAATTAGGGTATGAATCCGGTTTATTCGATTTCACCTCACACGATTACAGTTCGCACATAAATTCCGAGAAATACAGAGGTGCGAGATCGGATTCGAACCCGCGGACTCTGCTTGAGACGCGGTAGGCCGAACCATTAGTAATAAAATCATTTAAAAACAAAAGTATTGTTTTCAAAAACAGATAAGCCAATTCCTAAATTACACGCTGACACAATCAAAATACTATCGCACGAACAACGTTATTGTGACTATGGGTGGTGACTTCACGTACCAGGAGGCTGGCATGTGGTACCACAACTTGGACAAACTCATAGAGTGAGTTGTTATACGCATTAACACGCCTTCGTGCACATTTATCAGGGTTCGAAGTGATAATTAACAAAATGCTACTACTTGCAATGTGGTGCCATATGTTCAATGCAATATACTTTTTTAATGTGTTTGCGCTGAATAAATTTATTTTCTTTCTTTCTTGCTATGTTTATGCCAGGCCCTGTCATCGAGTGTATAACCAGAAATAGAGACGAAATGTCATCTAATTTGTTTAAAAACTATTCTGCCAAATCATTACTATGACACTTGCTCTCCGATTGGCCAGCCCGAATTCGAAACAATTGACGGGTGTCGTCAATTGTTTTACTTCAAATCGACCAGTTTAACTTGAGCATTGCTACGATAGACGAAAATTGCAAAATTATATATTTAATGATGAAATGTGATTCCGTTTGTTTTGTAATTAAATGTTTTGCTGTTTTTCCCACACCACCAAATGGAACAGCCCCCATTGTTAGAGATATTAGCTTTATTACAAGCAGTACAGAATATTTTTGGAATATATGGAGACGTACACAAGTCGTTGTTGGCGCTGTAGTATTTCAGTTTTCTAATTTATGATTTCAGCTCAAACGACAGTTGATATTTAAAAGTGACATAAGGCTCATTTGCCTGATGAGTTGCCAGTGATGGATGGTCCTTATTACGTCTCTATTTTAGGTTATATATTCGATGGGTCCTGTACTCTCGTTTTCCGCCCGACATCCGTCCAAAACAATTATTGTCAAATAATGAATACTCGATCAGATTAAAAGATGCATGACGCGAATGAAGCTTCATACTTGACATTGTCTTGAGAACGAAAGTAGACCCCAGAGACGCATCCCTTAAACTATGGAAACCAAAGGACATGTTATATTGACATATATAAATCAGACGTTATATGTATATGAAGCATTTAGACGGTGAAAACATAAACATTTTACTGTCTTGGTTTACGTCGTAAGCCAAAAGAGATAGCACTACATTGATTTATGTCAAACACGGGAATCGAGAATACGTAACGTCATCTTAAATGCCAATTGTTCTCATTTTACCATTTTTGGAGTACACTTTGATCCGTTTCCGGTTGCCAAAAGGAAGTACATCAAATGTCAAAACCATTTTTGGCCAAATGTTTTAGTGAATGGACTGGATTTTGAAATGGACAAAAATATTGACAGTGAGAACAATTCAGTATTGATAAAAATGCGTCGCTGCAGCATTAAGAGGTGCGGCAGTAGAAAAAGCAGAAATCAGCCGAATGTTACATTACACTAATGTTATTTTTCTGCCTATGAATCATACAATTGCCGAAATATCTCATGTAATTAGACTCATTTAAGTAGTTTATTCATAAGTCTTGCCGAATGTTGCTTTGGTTATTTTAGATTGTCTGTTTGTTAGTATATTTTGATTATTGTTGATAATGCACATACTCAACATGGCCCCGTACTAGGGAAACCCTGTGTCGCGGGTGCCATGGACACACACATAGACAACCACAAATTACACCCAAACCACGATAGAAATAAATGTAGGCCCTACAAATATTTCTCCCTGCCCCGGGAATCGAACCTGGGACCTCCGCGTGGCAGTACGGCATGGTAACCGATCAGCCACAGAGGCAGTTACGTTGATAATGAATATTTTGAGATAGTGTTGTTCTTGTGAGCAGACATATTATCGATATTCTGTTATTGAAACTTTCGATTCACTACGAGGTTTTCTTATTTCATTATTCTTATTTTTAAAGTTTACCTACAAATGAAAAAAGAAAGAATGGTTAGAAATTATGGGGCTGCCGAACATAAACATTGGATCAAATACCATCTTCGTTTGTTCGCTCCATTTAAATTTAAATAGAACTTTGAATGTAACTAGATTACATGATAATGCAATTCCATCGTTACATTTATTGGTAAATAACTTTATATGTAATTTTGATTAAAATGGCTCATTACTTGCCTAGTAATAATAGCCTAGTATTAATCATACTTTGATTACAGTAAACTACACAAATTTGCAAACATAAAACACAGTAGCAACACTTTCAACATTCAAGCCATACATTTGCATGTCGATATTGACTTATCTATGATTATAGTACAACACCAAATCCGCCATTTGTGGTGGACATTTTTGGTTTAGATACATTGACCTTTTAGATAGGGACGTTTATTCCGAAGATAAGGCAGCTCCTTTCCTTTATTTTTTTCCATCCTCTTAGACGCATCCAAAAGTGTCAAATGTCAATCTAAAACAAAGTCAAAAACGAAATCGTTTTTCCTAAAAAAATTTCTTGCTAATTAATTATCTGAAAGAAATAAATAAAAGAAAAAAAGAAAATGAATTTATTCAGCGCAAACACATGTTACAAGTACAATATGATTTTATGCTTAACGTGTATTGCACTGAAAAGGGCCCAACTCAGCAAATACTGCGGCGGAGCCACAGCGCTGGTTTTCAGTGGATTCTTTTCTAATTGGCCGATTTAAAAATTAAAATTACAAATAAAAATTACATATAAGGAAATAAAAAATTGTGGATGCGCATTAAAATAGGTACAACATATACATAAGTCAATTAAATCAGAAAAATAAAATTGTCATATGTCTACAGCGTTTTCAATTGTTCACTGTGTCTTTATATATCTCACAGTTTGTTATTTTTAGTCAAAGATCAAAGAGACAAAGCTGAAGTGAATCAGCATGGCTAATTCTCATGATAAATATCGAAGAAAAGAAATATTTAAACAATTCGAACCCTGACATTTACATACACATTTCTATGCTTGAGCGCGTGTTTACACGCTTGCGCTCGCATTTGCACGCTTGTGCTCGCATTTACACGCTTGTGCTCGCATTTACAAGCTTACGCTCGCATTTATACGCTTACGCACGCATTTATACGTCTATGCATGTATTTGTTAGCACACATTTGGGAACTTTGGTGTGGTCATATTAATTCAGAAGCTGTGGACGAATTGTAATCAATAAATTATTTTTGTTTTTAGACATTCCAATATGAAATCTGCCCAGGAAGGATTGAACGTGAAACTATTTTATTCTACACCTAGTTGTTATTTGAAAGCAGTTCAGGAAGCAAAGTAAGTGACTACGTCATAGCAATTAATTATACAATATTTAAAAGGGTGAATTTACCCGTTAATACGAAATTATTTTTATAATTATTAATACAAAGATAGAACGTTTACAGAGATTCCTTCGATCCGGCTGAATTCGAACCAGCGCCTTCACCATGCCCTCCCAATTATGCTATGAAACGAACCAGCTGACCTTACTCATTTTTATATCTTTGTTTTTGGTTTTTAACGACTTTTTAGCCGTAGCGCCATCTGTGGGAAATCTATGAAAGCGTTTTCTCCACTTAGAACTTCAGGGGTTAGGCACGGTATGCTGAAGGCGCGGAATTACTTTATCCTAACAAAAAAACCGTGTTATTCTATAAACTTAATATTACGAAAACTTTTGTATATATTTAGTCCAACTCTCCCAACGAAGCAAGATGACTTCTTTCCATACGCGAGCGATCCGAACGCTTACTGGACAGGTTACTTCACGTCGCGACCCACAACAAAGTATTTTGAACGGGAAGCGAACAGCTATTTGCAGGTCTGTACTATTTATGACGTTAAATGATAACATATATTCGAGAATACCTACTGTAACAAACCTAAATAATGCAGTACGTTAATGTAATATCACTACAATAATTTTATAGTTGTCTCAAAAGACGATAGATGGCGTTGATTGATTTTACGTTAACTCCTAAATTTTATTATTGATACTCTTAATTTTGTTTAAGGAAATATATTAAATCGCTTTTTTCGTTACATGGGTTTTATGAAATTTAATAAGAAATTAATGAGCGCATTCGAAGGCATGAGAGGTCCATCGCCGCTTGGAGCCTGAAGGTTTTGCCTCCGCACCTCACACTTCTCATGTCGTATTGGCTCGGATACTATAAGTAGGCGCATATACAGATACAAAGATCGAACTACACAAGCCATTTACCGTATAAATGTTTTTTTTATTTTATAATATCAAGTGACGGTGCACCTGATGATAAGCTACACGCCTGTCCATGACAGTTGCAGTGCCACTCAGAGCTTTAAATCGCAAAGATCTGAGCGGCACTTCCACTGCGCCCTTCACCCTGAGAAAAGTTGACAAGTCCCATGTGCCTGTAATTTCACCAGCACCCTTACCCTTCAAAACCGGAACACAGTTATAGCAGCGGCAGAAGTAGGTGAAGTGTATATATTTCCCTGTGTCAATATTTCCCTGGACGAATTCTTTCACAAGAAGCTCTACTGCTACTATGTGGAAGCGTCTAGGTGTTTTGGGTTGTGCTCAGGAGTGAATTCCATTGCTCTGGTACTCATAATACAGTAATACCCCGCTTTACGCGAGGAATACATTTCGGACAAAATCGCGTAAAACGGGGTTGTTCTTGTTTTTGTGTGGCCCGTCTGATGTTATAGATTTTTGGTCGCGCTAAGGTCTCTAACTTGTCCTGCGAACGACTGCTACCAGGGCTAGAGCGGGGTATGATCGAATAACAAGCTGAATATTATAACGAACGTGCTTAATTTATGTTTATTGAAAAAAAAATAGAAAACTGTCACAAAGAAATGAGACCTTAATAGTTGTCTAAAGTTTTTTAGTTAAATTTGAGAGGCCAAACTATCGTTAACTTCTGTAGCTTAGCCCCTGTTATCCATCTTTTTAAAAACTTTTATCTTCGTCTCCAAATTGAAGCTCTTACGGTCTTTTTTCATAACCGTTGGCGTCATTGTTCGTAAATAGTACCAATGTTACAAATTAAGGGTGTTACCACGAAAGAACTAATTTATTTAAATTTTCGTGTCAACTGACTATGCACTTTTAATAACTGAGAAGCTACGGGCTCTTATTGGCTAATTCAATCACACCGCCATGCGCGCAAATAAGCCAATCAAATCCGATTAATCAACCTATCAATGCATCCACGTAAAGCGGGGTAATTTAGCGCGAATTTTAAAAATCGCGCAAAGCGGGGTATTACTGTACAAGGAATTTCCTAGTTTGAGACCAGGTAATGGGTTATCGGACGTTAAGGTCATATTAATATTTTTAACAGATGGTGAAACAGCTGCAAGTGTTGGCTAACTTGGAAAAGCATAATCAATTCGTGATTGATGAACTCAAAAGCGCAATGGGTAAGCTTTTTATTAAAACTTTTCTTATTTGCATGATAAAAATCTATGGTAGTGACCCCTTTAGCTCTTGCAGGTTCTTTATGTATACGATTTGTCTATAATGTCTATGAATGTTGACCTCTTTGGTCGTGTAGCTTGCACACCGGTTTTCATGGTGACACCATCTCCGAGATCCCGAGTTCAATGGCGGCTTTATCCTCTCATTCTTTCCACATGCCCTAGCCAGTGATGTCTGGCTCGGGCACTAGTTCTTCTATCTCTTTATTGAATCTGACTCTCCAGTTCCCAAATGGCCACTAACAATTTAAGTTCTTTCTTCAGCATTAGTGTCCATTTTTCACACCCACACATTAAAATTGGCCAGCATGCTGATTTTGATTTAAATAGGAATGGAACCGATCGATTAGTCTCGAAATCCGACCGGGATAGGCAATCGAAATCAAGCTGCTGATTACTGTTGTGTAGACACAATTCTTTGTAGCCTTGTTTAGTAATTTGGACACCAATACTTTATGAAAGGCTACTTCACATCTTAGCACGATACTATGCGATACTGAAGTCGATGATATTTCCTTGAAGTAATACAAGCGGTGGTTACCTTCCATGCCACGTAAAACATCTGTAAGAAAGTTGAAAAGACAAAACGTAGCATTGCAACCGCTTTTCGGATACTACACTGATCCAGCTAGTTGTGCAATGCACAATGGAAGGTGAGCCAACAGCTCCGGCACCAATCTGGACAATAGGTACTAGCCTTTTGGGCACCAGATGAAGCCTGTAAACGGGCTGATCTGGGGTCAAGACCTGATTGATAAGGTCCCTGTGCACTGCTGCTTGTTCAGGTAATACTGCCCTTCCCTTATAAATATGGGGTGGGACATTGTAAACAACACTTAAGTAGAGAGATATGGGATTGACCAAGCTATTAGAACCAGCTCATCATCGCCTGCATAACATTATAAAGCTAAATCTAAATAATGAATAAATAATTCCTTTCAATTAAATTTAATAAATAACCTCTATTTAAACATCATAGTACATTGTATTCCGTTTCTAATCATCTTCTGTATGAATTTACCTATCCATGTATACAGTATATTATGTGCACCCTAATTCTAAACCAATCTATTACAGTAAAAAATTGTATTTCTTATTTAATTATGTATTGCCATAAATTAAGGCTAGTCCAGGCGTGTCTTTTTCTGCTCGGTCAACACTTTTTTGTTTAACAGCGCATAAGAAACTTTCTTATGTAACGGCGGTGGTAAGTTATTCCAAATTGTCGATGCAGCGTATTTGAAATGAAAATTTGGTTAAAACAATTCTACGTTGCAGCATGGAGGTGGGTTCAAGTCCCACCGGGCCGATGAATAATTTTTCTGCGCGTTTCTCGATTCTTGTATTCATTATCATAAATAAACAGTTTTAAATTAAATATTTTTTTTAACCTGTATAATACAATAATTTAATTCGAATAACTTTCAGGCGTCATGCAGCATCACGACGCCATAACCGGCACGGAAAAGCAGCACGTGACTCACGATTATGAACGCTTGTTGAACCAGGCCGTTGACGACGCCTTGATCGTTGCCAGACAGGCACTCAAGTGAGTAGCTCTTACTTATATTATTGAAATGTCCATATTTGTGTCATTTTCACATACCACAGTGCTAATTAAATAGGCGCCAAGCAAGTCGCTATAGAAATTAAATGTCGCTTTTGGTTTTAACATCGCTTAAAGTACCGGCACGCTGTCATGGCCGTTTTGACGGCTCATCAAGTTTCATATTAATTCATAACTACGTTGTAGGACCTAATTGCTGTGCATTGTTGTCAATAGAGACATGCAGTAAAATTTATAGAATGTATAATTTTACGACACAACTTTTGATATTCGAAATTTTTTTAAATGAAATCTACTACGATCGTCACCTACAGGATCGCTGGCCAGCACAACTTCTACCTCCGGCAAACTCGCGTAAAAGCTAATACAAAACAAAGCAATTTCGAATTGACATTGCTTCGGTTCATTGGAATACATTAAGTAAACATTTTTATTTTTCTTTTATTTAAACTTTTTAATCAGCTACCCCTTGCAATACTTGTTATAAATCTAAAAACTTATAGATGCGATTCGCATTTGATTATATTTTTTTCGAGAATGAATTGAGATTTGACCTCACTATTGCAATCTGTCAAAAGGGCCGTCATAGCATGCTGGTACTGTAATCAACGTTGGCCAACCATTTGGCAACGTTGAACGTACCTTGAGTATAATGACGATGACATATGTCAAACCAGAGTTGCCGGGGTCATTGAGCCGAAAATAACGTTTCGTTACATGGAAAGTGATTTTTTCCTGCAAAATTTTGTTTTATTTTTTTTGAATCAAGAAGTCTACGTGTTATTTATATATACGCTTAAATCCTAGCTAAAATTAGGGATGCTTAAGTAAAATCAAGTTTTAACTATTAATTGGTAGATTTCATTTTGCTAGCGCCATCTCTAAGTTATTTATTCCCTTTTTTGGCGTTCGTAAAGCATTTGGGATTTATAATAACAAATTTCAATTTCAAATATGTCGAATTTAAAGTTGAAAGGTATTTTCACGTATTGGATATATCAAAAGTTACTAAACATGTTAGAAATTTAAACAACCATCTGGCAACACTATGTCAAATTTCATGAACCAGTGATGGGACACAATATGTGAAATCGAGAATCGATGTTAAAATATATCGACTGAATGTATTTTAATCAGGGTTACAATATCAATTAATGGTACTGCATAGTTGTGACGTCACAAACTCTATGAGGCTTCGAATGACCGTTATACAAAATAGAATTTGATATTGATATCTTGCTGGCGTAAGTAGGCTGCGACCTGTTTGGCCAGTAAAGTGACGAAGGAGGCGGTTGTAGCAAAACTCCCTTGGGGTTCACGCAAGACGCGTTAGATGGCATTATTTCGTTGAAAGCTTTTTTCGTAATCGCGTATCATTTCATGGCTAAGAGATAAAAAATTGTATTCAATTAATGACTTCTTTACATATAACTCTCAATAAATTTGACCACTTAACTTGTTTGATAACCAATGTATTTATATTTTTTGACATCTTCATGACATGGCAGTAACTTACTATTTTAATGTTGCCTTTATACATGACAGGGCTTGCTTTAGAATTGTTTAGCTGCCAATATGTTGACATTCATAGATTTGCATGCCGATAGCGGTAAAATATGAGTACTGTTTTATCATGTATACTTATACCACCATATTTAACCATATTTTTAGCTAATAAATATCATTCATTCATTCATTTTCGGTCTTGAAATATGTGATCAGAGATGAGTAGTGCGTTAAATCCCAATCGACCGGGCAGAAACGGCGAATATGAAATGCGGAATAATTCCATACTTAAAAAGAGGTAACTCCACACAATACTAGCCTTACAATCATGTGGATTCTCACTACTAAGCAAGCAGAAAATCGATTCAGGGGTATACGATCTAACGATTTTCTGTATCGAGTTATTTGAAAGCGAAAAACCAGATTTTTAACCCGGGCACTTGTCCATCTCTGTACGTGATACGTTATGGTGATATAAATATTAACCCGATATTGTAGAATGTAGCTAACTTAGAGAGTTCTTTTATCTTTTCCAGTAAATACTTACAAGGTGATCCTTTGAAGCCGCCTCTGCTTAGCTTTGAAAGGTGTCGGTTCAACGAATCTAGTTGTTACACTTCTGAGCATAGTGAGCAGTTTATCGTGAGTAACTTTATACATATGTACATTAGACATAAGGAAGATGCGTCATGAATTAATAGACATTGTGTTATTATTATTAATAAAAGGATCTACGACATAGAAAAATTCCGTCGATCCGGCTGGATTCGAACAAACGTCTTCAGGAAACCGTGCCAACTAAGCCACGGAATAAACTAGCGGACCTTACGAAGTTTTCTATGCCGCAGATCTTTGAGTTTTTGTGTTATTACTTTCTCAAAACAATTTATAGGTGGTACCATTGACTTACAATTATATGGACGTCGGGTCCGCGCTAAAAAGTGTCCGAACTTATAGAGCGTTAAAATCGTATACAGAGCGTCATTCACGCTTTAGTTTTCGTTTGTTCGACTGACAGCGAAGCTAGCAAAATTAGACAGTACTGCGATGACATTACAATTTAAATTCAACGTTTTAGCTTTTTCATATTCCTTTACATGTCACTACGTTTAAATAGGTTGACTTGGGACATTTTTTTTCGTGGTTTTTGTATTAGACCCGTCGTCGTAAGTCAATGGGTGGTACTTAAAAGCCAGAAAGATAAAACACCTGGTGATTCTATTCAAGATAAACGATTTAGGCATGATTATATTTGGTGAAATTTACAAGCAACTGGGGACTTGTCAACTTATGACTCAAGGTGACGGGCGCAGTGGCAGTGCCCCTTAAATCTTTGCAATTTAAAGCTCGTGAATGTTATTGGACAGGCGTGTCGCTTTCCACCAGGCGACTTGTTCGCCCCGTCATTTGATATACTAAAAAATAAAAAAAAAATATTTGGAAATTTAATTTTAAATGGGAACTATTTAGGGTACAGTTAAGCATATTATGAGGCTATACCACTTTTGTTCAAATATCGCATCCAGCAGCTTGATTTTGATTGCCTCTCCCGATCGGAAACTGCGTCTCTTCCCAGTGGAGGCGCATAATTGCGATTCACAACTGTCCGATCGGAAACTTTTGACATTTCTAATCGGAACAATAGTTGATTTGACTCACAAATTAGATATAGTAGGAATCAGGTTCATCTTCTCGCTCAGAAACCCGTCTGATTTCGAGACTACCCGATCAGTTCACTTCCAATTTGAATCAAACTCAGGACTCTGCACTGTTCTGCACAAGATCCATAAATGGGTAGCTTAATATGAAGCCGTTCATATATGAAATTAAACAACTATTTGAGTATGAGTAGCCATCATCCATTATATTATTGTTTTGTTAATTTCAGATTGCTGTATACAACCACTTAGCTTGGGAGGTGTCTGAGGTCATTAGGATTCCTGTTATGGAAGGAAGTTATGAAGTTTACGACCCGAATGGTAAGTATTAGTACAAGTTCTGGTCACACGGGTGCAACCAACAAAAATATAACGGAGCGATATAACAATGTTCATGTCTCTAGCGTAGCTTTCAGCAATTTTTGGACCAAACATATTGTATATCGACTGGCAATCGGTACCATCTCAATTTTGACAACTTTACAAGGATAAAGAAAAAAATTGTTTGCGTCACTTGTATAGCATCTGATTTCTTAAATTAAAATACGTAGTTTTTAAATATTCAATCACCTGTAAGCTACTAGGCTTACAGGTGGCTCGGAATTAGTAGAGGCGAAGTTGCTTGCTTATCGATATTTTACAGGATATATCACGGAGAGTGGTGCGGTGGAATTACACGATTTAATTCCGTCTTCCCCTTTCCATCATCGGGGGACTAGGCGTGGGCTTGGATTCCACCCCTATGTTGTGGATATTTCAAAAATTCGCACGAAGCGTTACGCTTCCACATTTATATGACCAACGGCTATGGAGCGGAATTCCCTGCCTGCAGACTTATTCCCTGAACGTTATAATTTGGATCTTTTGAAGGCGAGAGTGAATTTGCATTATTTAGATGTGCATGCTCCATTGTCGACCTTATCGTCACTTTTTCAGGTGAGATGGAGGTCAAATGCACATTTCTTCTTCAAGTGCCTCTCCATTATTGAAGGTCGGCAGTCAGTTTGATCTTTCTTTGTCCAGAGCTAGCCTGAATTGCCGGTCCATTCCCTGATGTTACGAAGCCACGACATTTTCCTTCTTCTAACCTTCCGCTTCCCAGCTACTTTGCCCATCATTATAGTGTGCAATAGGTGATATCTGTCATGTCGCAGTACATGACCCAAATAGGTAACCTTCCGCTGCTTGACAGTGCGTACCAAATCCACCTTCTTCGCCATACGTTTAAGGACCTCAACTTTCGTGACTTTGTCCGTCCAACTGACGCGGAGCATTCTACGATAACACCACATTCGGAAACGCTTCAAGTTTCTTCCTGAGGTCTTCTTTTATGTTCCATGATTCGCATCCGTAAAGAACGACTGGTCAGATGTAGCACTACAAGAGCCTAGTGCGGTGTAATAGATAGCTGCCGGCTGCTTAAAACTTTCCTGATTGTTTCAAAGGGTGCCCGGGCAACTTCTATACGCACACATATCTCGGTATCACTTTCCCAGGACAGCAGAAAAATGGGACTCAACATGAAATGCACATTTACATTTGTATAAAAAAATATATCGCAACTCCCACTGTTCGACTAGCCGTTGTACGTGCACCCGGGTATCGCTCACACAAGGCTCTAGCTTTTTAAGCACCGGATGACGTCTGTGTAAAGAGGCTGATCTGGGGCCAGGGAATCTACTCCCGTTCTCCGTCCAACATCCGTCGGAAATCATTACTGGGTTCCCTTTGTTGTGTACTCCAAGGATTCGCACAAAGCGTTACACTTCCACATTTATATGGCGAACGGCTATGGAGTGGAATTCCTTCCCTGCAACTTGTTCTCTGAGCGGTATAACTTGGGCCTTTTCGAGGCGCGAGTGAATAGGCATTTTTGGTGTGCATGCTCCATCGTCCACCTCATCGTCACTTTCCATTTTCCATTAATTACAATAAAAAAACTATCAAATAAGTAATATTCGACCAAATTAAAAGATGCATGATGCGAATGAAGCTTCATACTTGACATTGTGTTTTGATGAGGTCGAGTATTATTTATTTGACATTGCTAGATTCCCAGGACTTAACTGATAAGGTCCGCACAAGGGCTGGTTGCTACCTCTCAGATGGTGGGTGAAGTAATCACCTTTTTGGACCGACTGTTTTGTATCAAAGATTATTATTAAATTATTATTCAAGTATTACATAATTTATAAAAATGTTTCAGGCGATAAGATCACATCGCAGTTAGTCGACATACCCGCCGCGGTGCAATCGATACCCACCCGCAAATCGAGGGCAACACACGAAATCTTCTTCATCGCCAAACTCGACCCAGTCTCATACAAAACATTTTACATAAGGAAAACCAATCGTAACAAACGTTCAGCTTACGATTCCAAAAATCTGAACGCATATGCCAATATCAATGAATATTGGAACGATATTAAACAGACAGTTGTGATTGATATTAAAAATCGACATGAGGCGAAACAAGAGAAACCTGTATTCATACCTTTATACGAGTCAATAAGTAATAACATGAACGTACCTAAAGAAGACGCACAATTATTCGACGCTTCCATTTTAGACGACGATATTGATAGAACAAAAGAAATCGATCAATTGGTTCAAATTATTCAAGAACACAAGAAAAGGAAACCCAATCAAGTTCAGTTAAAGGCGATTGTTGATGATGACATGGGGATGTTAGGTGATGATCCGATGGTAGTCAACAGTTATCCTGAGGAGAATGAGGTGAGATTAGCTTTAATATTCATTCATTGTAAATTGAAATTTCTTGTGATGTTACAATCGAAATCGTCAAATTGTCAGAAACTGGTACTCACTCGTAAGGCAGAGTGACAAAGTAGGGCTTAAAATTTTAGATATAAGAGAGTACTGTAACACAGGCTGGATAGATTATATTATTATTTTATATTTAGATGTGTCTAAAAAAGTAAGATGGTTTTGTATTTAAAACTAGATAAAAAAAAAGAGGATTGTTGTCAAAGGAACATCGCGGTAGTTCTGGATGTTCTAGCTGAACGCTCACAGTTAATGTTTAATTATGACTGTATTTAGGAAATGAAACTATTTTTCCGGATTTAAATCGCGTATATTTGTTTTTTCAAACAAACCGACGTTTCGGGCCCTTTACAGGTCCCATGGTCACGGTTGACTGAGGTGGTACAGTCTTCAACCAGTTATGTCTAATATTAATGCAAACCACCCTATTTTTTCACTATAGTTACAATAGTTATTAATTAAATACCTTATTTTTAATTTTACAAAGAAACATTCCAATTTACTCTACATTAAGTTTTACAAATTATTTTATTGAATGAATTTTTTATTAAGTTTAATTTAGTATTAATTATTAATAGAAATTAGAATAAACTAAAACATATTAATT
>NW_020654229.1:1398138-1405241 GCF_003589595.1 Hyposmocoma kahamanoa | reverse complement strand
AGCTGATGCAACTAAATTCAGTCTGCAAGATTGGTTGCAGTTGCCTAACAAGGCGTTTTCTTGGGCTCATAGTTTGCCCAAAGGTGTGCATTTACTAACAGTTGAGCCTTGGAGAGAAAAGTCTTTATTATTGAGGCTGGAAAACTATTTGGAGATCGGAGATCAGGAGAACACTACAGTAGAGGTCAATCTAGATGCGATATTTAAAGATCTAACAGTTAAACGTGCGAGTGAAACGATGTTAGCTGCCAATTTGTGGGTAGATGAAAAGAGGAAGTGGTCTTGGAACAAAGAGAATGGATTTTCGGTGAACTTTAATGAAGCATATGGAGAATTTAACAACGTGGAAAAGTCTAATGACGAAGACGAAGATATTCATGATGACGGCTTGTTGATTCGCCTTAAGGCGAAGCAAATTAAAACTTACGTTGTTGATTTTGATTATAATTAAAGTCTGTTCCATTCCATTTTGAACAAAAAGCAAACAAAAGTGTTTGGTTAAAATTCTAAAGCAATCACTCAATAACTCGAATAAGTAACACTTTCACGTATATTTTGAAGATTTCTACTTGATATCTCATCACTTTTTCCAACAATATTCATATGAATATCATCGTAAAGCTGTATTTGAAAAATGGTAGTCCAAAAGTGAGGTTATTTCTCAACTATACAACTATGACTTGTCTACGGTTGCATAGTGTTGTCGATTAATAAATCGAATATTTCAATCGCAATCCAATGAGTATCTGTGTAAGGATTTGAATGAGGATTTAAAAATTAAGATTTCGGAAATTTCAGATATGCTTTTATAGGTTACGTAAGGAAAACCGCTAGTAGACTCAATTGAACGAATTGTTGGCATTACAATTGGACATCACTAAACCGTCTGTGGTTGGGTCAGTGACTTGTTTGTTTCCCTTCGGTGCAATTGGTCTACTTTCCCGATCGGTCCAGTTTCACTATTCGTCTACTTTCACGATGGGTCCACTTGTTTTTCCCGATTCGTCTATTTCTCATTTCGTCTACTTTCCTGTTTGGTCTACTTTTCCATTTCGTCTACTTTCCCATTTGGTCTACTTTCCCGATCGGTCTACTTTAATGATGCGTCTACTCAGATAACCTCAGTACAAAGTACTAAAAAAACCGACGTTTGTGGAATTACATCTATTTGTCAAGTTTTATTCAAATCGGTTACTGGAAAGTGCGGGAAACCGGAGTGACCCCCTAGTTTGCCAGCCTTATTGTGGAATATTTAACACAAAATTTAAATTGGATCACTTATGAGGGACCCTCTTTCCAACAAAAACGAACCATTAAAATCGGTTCACCAATAATCAGAGTTATCGCGTAAAATATATAGAAAAAAATACAGTCTAATTGAGTACCTCCTCCTTTTTTCAAGTCGGTTAAAAACTGTCTACTTGATTTTGATTTTTCAAATCATGATTAACGTAAAGCGGCCATCATTATTAAAAATGTTAAAAAATGTACTCCATGACAATCTGCAACTGTCTTTGAAAATTTGTAAAAGGTTTTTTTTGTGAAATTTTATTGATTTACTTGCTTAAAAAGTGGACCATATGGACAAGTGGACCGATCTGGAAAGTAGACGAAATGGGAAAAGGACGAATCGGAAAAAAACAAATGGACCGATGGGGAAAGTAGACCGATTTTACCGAAGGGGTTTGTTTACTTTTTGCTCAAAATGAGTTGAAAATAAGGATAGTTACGTCGTAAAGCGCCACCGATTTTTTTGCGATATGACGAACAAGGACTGAATGTTTAAAACACGTCATACGAGCTGTCATTGAAAACAGTTATTTGCAAATTAGCAGCGAAACCACTAATTACAGATTAGAAGCTCAAAAGAATGAGGTATGGTTTCGTTCCTGTAAAGCGATTACCTCGTATCTGCTTTATCAGAATAAAGGAAAAAGGTGTGCTGGAAAACTCGTTAGTACATACATTTTTATTGTAATTAGCGGTTTAAATAGAAAATTATGCTTTAATCGGATGCTGCAGCGTTGTTATTAATGTATTATAAACAAGTACTTTTCAATAAAATTGTATAAATGGGGGTTTTCATTTTAGACGCTGACATGTTGACAACAGATTTGAGATTTTTGTTGTCAAGGTTTGGGATGTCAATAGGAGGAACTAGTTCTTTAAAATTCGTTAAACTTAACAACTTCTTAAGTATGCGCGATTGCTTCGCATTGGAACTGAACTGGTCAGGCCTGACTCATTAATCACAGAATCTGTAAATAAGTAGTCCGAAACATTGATTTGTTTGAACAAACTTATTTCGTTTTTAACAAAATTCTCTTTGCTTTAGCGTTATTGTAACAAGTAACAATGTTTTTATCGATTACCTGCGAGACAGGCTTTGCCTAGTGCAGGAGTCGTAGAAATTTCTCTGTACGCGATATACGCTACAATTGAGTTGTGTTACCTGGTTCTTTGTCGTAATTAAACTGTACTACTGTAATGTATCTACACGAGATCATTTTTTTTGTAGTTTTGTCTGCTATCAGAGGTTGGACAACATCATGGCAGTCTTGACTTTAGAGGCCGCCGCTCATAAGAGCAAGATGGTACTGCAGCGGAACCATTCCCTTAAATTTTTCAACCAGGAGTGCCGCCTTCTACCAACACTGACCACACATGATGACCTGGAGTAATTTGTACTTATTGTTCCTCATGACGTGGCCGAAGTACGACACCTTCCTGCACTTAATGGTGTTCATAAGCTCCACTTTTCTCTTCAGTTTATTGAGTACTTCTACGTTTATAACCCGGTCACGCCACGAGATTTTCATATTTTATATCCATGTATATCCGAAAAATAATTTCATTTTTGACAAACACTGTTATAAACGGGTTAATAGTCGACAAATATGGGTTGTGAGATTTGATGCTCTAGGGCTGGACACAGATCTTGAAAATTTTTAACCACAATAAATTAATGGTCAGATCTCACAACAAAATCGATTTCGGCTACGGGAGAAAGGGCAAAATTTGTAATGGACCTGTCGTCCAATTTGAATTTCAGCAGATGCAGGTTATCTGTAGCCAAAAATGTAGCCAGGAAGCTTGACATCCTTTCCAAGGTGAGGCGTTATAGTTGCTTCAACTGCATGAAGTACTGCTTGAAAAGATTGTAAACCCTAATGAGCCGTGAGCAGGTTCTCGCAATAAAAATAGTATACTTCGGTCCGCAAAGAATTTATTCGTAATTAAATTGAAAGGGGAAAAAAAGAGGCTGTAACAAAAAAGGTATTTATAAAAAACAGGAACAATGCTACAAAACACTCCCTACTTAAATACTAAACGTGAGACAGACTTACTCCGAAAGGGCCGAGTTATACAGTATTACAGATTGGTATTAAACTTGGCACATGATTAGTAATGGTTATTACAGATTGGTATCTATTAAAACTGGCAAAAGAATCAAAATTAGACGCAATTAAAAATTAGAGCAGTACTGTTTGCTGCCGCGATCGAGCAGGGAGTGGCGATGGAACGAAACAAAAACAAAATGGCGAGGCAAAGGAATTAAAGAACGATTCAAAATTTAAAAACAAATAGCCAGGAACCGGTGAAAAGGCGATAAAAAGGTGGGATGACGATGTGAGGAGGTCACATCGTCACATGTTGCCATCTATGGGATGGTTCTGCTACATACAAGCTGAGATTTGGCGTCTGGTAGGACCGGTCCGATTTACCTTCTGTTTGTGGAACCCTTAATCGAATGTTTTATTAGGCCAGACGTGTATTTCCAATACATTTTACATTGTACGTTCAGCCCCAGTCTTTAAAATACACAATTAATACGTACAAATTCCGAAGTCAATCAATTATAGTTTAGTGTACATTTACCTACAATGTTTTAAAGATTATTACTTAATAAAAATCAAATGGTTAAATTGTTTATTGAGTATTAATTTCCTGTTTTAAGAATTAAGCTACTATAAATAAAGATTTTTAACCAAACATTTGTAGTTTCATTTGTTTTACATTCGGAAATACTTGTAAACACAGATGTCCCAGCTTTAGTTCCTAGTAGAATTAGGCATGTTTTGGGTATTGCATAGTATGGAGCGAATTTAGTTTAACCTCTAGATTGCAATTTGCTCATTGCGGCAACAAATATCACAAGATAATTGTAACTTCTTCGATTTTTCACAAAAAACGTATTTTTGAACGTAATAAGTAGCAAATGTAAAGAACAGTAGCTACGGGCACAAAAACTTAACCAATTTTGCAGTATGAAGCTAAACAAAACCATTATAATTTGCCGCGCAAAAAAAAAGAACTTTATGACTTTATCCGACTCTCTAATACAGTCACATGTTTTTGACAGTTCATGAATAATGACGTTACGTAGAAAAGTATAATCGATCGATTACATTGACTGATCGATACAAAAGTTTTTACAATATAGAACGTGGTGTACATTCTGAATCTATGTATAAATAGTATTTTTACTGTTAAAATTCTAAGTTACGCACACTTGTTTCAAAGTTAAAAATGCAGCGAATAATAGTATTGAAAAATAGTAATTTTTATTGTCCAAAACATAGAAATTTTCTGGAAACAAGCGCCTGAGAGAGCGACAACAGTTTTATATAAATATGCTTTTGATGTGGTCATCATTTCGTTTATTTTCTATTATCTTACTATAGTATAAACGATTGAACACGATGGTAATATACATGTGTTGGCTAACCAGAATATTTTGGGTGAAAAGAGGCGCCGCCGCCTGTGACCACGACTGGTACTACGCGACAGCAGCGTCACCTTTCGGTGGAGATTTTCCCTCTAACGTTCAAGTGAAGAACGAGTTTGGCTGCGGCTTTTTTGTCAGTGTGTAATAAACGAATTGTTTATGCATAATTGTAATAAATAATAATAACGTTTAATTGCAACATATTTCTGATGACCTCTGTGGTCATTTGGCTTACAATCAATAAATAACTATTTTTAAGTCAAATCAGTTGTTACTTACGATTAAGGAGATGAAATAACAATGTAATTTGAAAAAGCAATCAATCAACAATCACCAAACAACCACTGTGGCACTAGTTGTCAAAAATCCGTCGCTAATTGCTCTTGCGTCGCTGTAAATGTCGTTCGGTAATACGAAAAAGCAACCAGTCGCTTTCTGTCAAAGCATTTTCATGCAGTTTTAGTTTATTAGTTGCTCGCTAGAGGCACTGTAGTCGACTGATCGCAATTGTTCGTTCCGTAATACGAATTTATGTTTTGACAGCGATAATCGTGGAACTATTGCTAAAACGACTGGTCGCTAAAGATCGGTAATAAGCCTGCGGGTTTCATGGTGTCGCTATATCTGGGGTCTAGGGTTCGATCCACGGCCGGATCAATGTAGAAAAACTAACTTTTCTATACTGTCTCGTGACTGGGAGTTTGTGGTACCGTCGTTATTTCCCATTCCCGTAATACAAATGCTTTAGTTACTTTGGGATCGGAACAACGTTGTCAATGGCAAGTAAATGGTCAATTAAATAAGTTATTTGTAAACTTGCTAACGTCCAGGGAAGTACCACCTTGCCTGCCACCAACCAGTAATGTGAGCATTACTAAGTGCCGATTTGGGTGGGTAAGGGTGCTGGTGAAATTACAGGCACATGGGACTTGTCAACTTACGTCTCAGGGTGACGGGCGCAGTGGCAGTGCCCCTCAGATCTTCGCGATTTAAAGCTCTTGAGCAGCACTGCAACTATTATGGAGGCGTGACTACACATACTACGTTTTCATCACAGTATCATATATCCAGCTCCATAATCTACAACCGTGTTAACAACATTTTGAACATTAACAATTTAAGTAAATTTGAGGTTAACATACTTTGTCAAATTGGCTTTTAAATCTGAACTACGATGATACAGAAATTCTACTACCAAACAGCACTTAATCACTCACTTACACCCACATACACAAATTCTCACACGCTCCAACATACACACCCACTGACACTCACACTCAAATAGACTCACACACTTATACACACACACACACAAACACACTTACCTAATTCCTTTGTATTTTACTGTTAATCTCGTTTGTAATATTTCAAACCTTGCCCCTTTTTAGTACCAATGCCCAAAATATCTGTTAATGTAATTTTTACTCCAATAGCTCAATTGATGTGGCCGGACACTGATTTCCAAGATACAGTCATGTGCCTAGTTTGGATGATCAGTTTGAACAAATCACTTTGTACAACTAGTATTTAATTACCATTTATCTCAATTTTGTGATACAATCTTTTTTGGGAATAAATTATTATTATTATTACTATACTATTTTCATATTAATTAATATATTTTTTTCTAGTATACATCTTCCTCTCTTTAGTCTTATTATTTCCCCACATTGTTTGAGAAAAATACTATACATGCCTCGGCGGGAACGGGGATTGCTTAACTCGTATTAATACACGTAACTCATACTCGTCCAGCAATCCCTTACTTCCCGGCCTCTGCAATTATGTACTATAACAATCCAGAATCAATTACTTCTTTTTAAATTTCAAACTACAACCAATCAATATCAAGATTTTGTAGTGTTTCAAATTAAGTATGTGGGAGTTTTGGCGTCATCGGTTTTGATAGTAATCGAGGCACTTCCATTGGTTTTTTTCTTCCGTGGGTGCAACAATATCCGAACGTGTTTTCCTTTATCGCGGTGACACATTTCTAGTCAGTCTTAAATAGACCTTTAGTGGAAGTAGTTGTTCACTTATAGTGGTATTTATTATTTTCGTATTTAATTGGTTTGAAATGTTTTAAATAACGTTCGTTGCCTACTTGGAAAAATACGAAATGGTGAGTTTTATTTTGCGACGTTAAACTATTTTTTTTACGTTTTGTCATCACGTGTATTGGAAACATGAATGGCTGGTAAAATCATAACATTCCATTTACTTATCGTCGTTACCGTTATAGTGAAGATTTTTAATCCTTAATCGATTGGTTTGTGGAAGTTTTTCTAAATAATAAATTAATAAATTAAACGACCGGATCGAAGGATTTTTTTCTGAGTGTTCGATCTTTGTATTAATAATTATAACAAACTAG
>NW_020654229.1:1390671-1398128 GCF_003589595.1 Hyposmocoma kahamanoa | reverse complement strand
ATTATAACAAACTAGTGGAGTAATTTCACAAAAATAATTGAATATCAATTCAATAAAAATTTAATTTTAAATTAATTATTATATTTTCTGAATCATCATCAACATATTTATACGTCCCACTGCCGGGCACGGGTCTCCTCTCGTGCGAGTTTTAGGCCGTGGTCCGCCACGCTGCCTGCCCAAATGTAGGTTGGGGACCTTTTTAAACGTGCAGTCATCACGATGATTAAATTTCAAATTTAAGTACAATGCCCAATTTGGACGTCATCGAGTTGCTATTCAACTGAATAACAGGGTCTCTGTAGTGCATAAAGAGAAATATATCCATATAAAACTAATAATGATATTTATCATTAAATATAAATAATAATACGATTACATATTATTATTGAACAGGTAACTTTACACAAAGTTTTGCCATAAAAAAAAACAAAAATATAAACAACAACAAACATTATGTGCAAAGTTAGATATTTTATACTTAAATAATTCTAACTTACTTAGGTAACTTGTTTTCGAGATTTTGTATGACCGCGTTTCATCGCTTCACCGAAAAACGGTAAATTTTAAATTAAATATCGCACACATTTTCCCAAAAATACGGCCTCAGCTCGAAAGTACGTCAAACCTTAGGGTCAAACCACCACCACGTCTTTTTTCTAAATAGTAAATTATTATTATAAAATCATGTTATTGAGATACGTTTCTAGTTTCCGTTAGCACTGCTGTACTTATAATATTCGATTTAAAGAAATATAAATACCAATATGGTTATAGTAAGCAATTGATTCGTTTAAATAATGAGAAAATGAAAACTCATGCTAGATGGAACAAATATAACAGTCCACTAGATTATTACGAGTTTTCTCTACTACGCAATAGACAACGTAAAGTATATGAAGCGTGCTATAATACATACATACATAACATAGAAGAGAAGCTATAAAATCTACACCTAAAGCTTTCTGGAGACATGTTAAGTCTATGCGCGGAGGCTCTAATTACCCGCAGACAGTTACACACGGTCAGATGTGTTATAGGGATGGTAATGATATATGTAATGCATTTAATAATTTTTTCCATAGTGTATTTGTTGAACCTTCTTCTTATAATGCTTCTTCGCAGCTGAAAGATATCGGTGGTGACACAATATCTAATTTAGTTATCCAACCGACTGTCATTGAGATGGCGATTAAGAAATTAGACATCTCAAAGGGCCCCGGATACGACACAATCTCTCCGATTTTCTGGATTAATTGTGTTAAAGTACACACTAACTAAACTAACACACTCAATTTGTATTATATTCAATAGTTCAATAAATGTTTAGAATAATTAATGTAATTCACAATCACATATGTATGCGTTATAGAACAGCGGCCCCAGGTGAGAACCTTGGAGGCGGCTAGTGCAGTGAGGATTCCATCGCTGCACTAGGTTCCTTCGCGTTTGGATACCACTTTCCACTTAACATCAGGTGGAGTGGAGTCATTTGCCTGTCAGGTATAAAAAAAAAAAAAAAAAAGTTCTCTTCGATGTGGTGCGTTTCATCAATTTGGAAAAGAGGCCATATTATGCCGCTTCATAAAAGTGGAAATAGAATTAAGGTTGAAAATTACCGTGGCATTACCGTCCTTTGTACTATTGGAAAATTATTTGAGAAACTGGTTTACGATGCTATTTAGCCTATAATAATCGTTGGCATTCCTGGTAGTCATCATGGTTTTATAAAGAAACGCTCCACAGTTGCTAATATGACGTGCTTTACTGATTATGTTCTAAAGAATATGGATCATTGCGGACAGGTTGATGTGATTTACACTGATTTTGTGAAGGCTTTGGATCGCGTAGATCACATCATCCCTCTTAATAAGCTCCAAACTCTTGGAATAAAGGGGAATTTGCTTAGATGGACGGAATCATATTTAAGCATTCGTTCACAAGCGGTCGTTTTAGGTGGACAGATCGGACTTCGTGACAATACCTAGTGGGGTGCCTCAAGGTTCTCACCTGGGGCCGCTGTTCTATAACGCATACATATGTGATTGTGAATTACATTAATTATTCTAAACATTTATTATACGCTGACGACAAAAAAACTTTTTGTGTAGTAAAAGCTTACAGCGACCGTGTAAAAATCCAAAAAGACTTAGACAACTTATACTTTTATCACAAAATTAATAAAATAAACATTAATATTAAAAAGTGTCAATGCGTACGTTTTACCCGGAAGTAGAAACCTATTATCTACTCGTATAACTTCAACGGTGTACCAATCAACAACTCTTCGGAAGTTCGTGACTTAGGCGTACTTCTAGACCATAAAATGGTACTATCTAATCATATTGACTCCAAAGCTACTAAAGCTTTTAAAATTCTGGGTTTTGTTGTACGCTCGTGCAAACCATTTAAAAATATGTTTACTTTAAAGTCCGATTATTTTGCATATGTTCGTAATGTGTCAATGCAATACGCGAGTTCGACCTGGTCACCGAAATATGCGGTTTATACTAATCGTTTAGAAAAAGTGCAAAAAATTTTTGTGAAGCATCTCAGTTATCGTACTCGTAAGTCGTTTGATTCGTATCAAGAAGCGTGCCGAAATCATAATATTCTCAGCCTTGTATATATGTGTTTGTTGCATGACATTGTGAATGGTCATATTGATTGTGCGGACCTTGTGGCTAGTATCATATACTGTACGCCGGTGCGTCACACGTCACATATTATTTTATATGTTAAGAATAAAGTCGAATATTGCACGCATGACCCGTGAAACTTTAAAATGATCGGGTTATTTAGGAGCTTGTAAGTCGGGTTATCGTTTCACAGGTACCGTTCGAATCATTTTGAATGGGTCGATCACGATCGACGCACGCCTATGCCTAAGTTTCAAGTAGCGCTATCTATGTTTTCTAAACAAATTAATTCAATATAACGGTGCAAGCTTTTTTAAACATAAAGTCTATGCGCTTAAACGTTTTTCTAAACGACTTTTTAAGCGTCAAACTAAAAAGAGTAATAAATGAAAAGCGCTTTTTAAACGTACGTTCTAACGTTAAACACTTAGAATAATAACGCATAGAAACCTAGCCCGCACACGCTAAGTGAGGCAAATTGAAGCGCTCCCAAAGGGCCTACACGAGCGGGCGGGCCTTCAATGCTCAAGGTCAACTTGCACCACGAACAGCACCAGAATTTTAGCTAAAAATGACGAAATGTGCGGTAAATGAGTGTAAAAATACGTCCGACAAACATAAAATAGATACTAACATCACATTCCGCAAGGAAGTAACGTGTTTCAGCTTGTATTTTTTTATATAAATATTCACTAAAACCGAAAATTAACGTACTACTACAAAACCAGCCTACATGAATTTGATTTTTGCCTCACTTGTGACAGTTCGTTTGATATGAAACTACCATTCCAGGCGTTATTATTCTAAGGTTAAAAAAATAAGCAGCTATTTCTATTTAAACGGTTAACAACTACAAAAGTTAAACAACTTATGTTTTTGAACGCTTTTAACGCCAATGAACAAAATGTTAATATAATAAATGTTATGTCATAAATAATAATATCTCGTTTTTTTAGAAAAATGTTACTTATCTTAAATTTACTTACCTTTAGTGGTCTACTCTTGCGTTTCACTATCAACACAACGTTGCAAGTTTTTTTTAACATAAAAGCCTATTCGCTTAAACGTTTTCTAAACGATTTTGTTAACTTCAAACTAAAAAGCGTTTAAAAAAAGCACGCTTTTTTCAAAAGCATAACGTAAAACATAAAAATATAAGCAGTTTTTCCCATCTCTAACCATGACTATCGTTTCAGTTATAAAAAAAATCACAGTGACAAGTCACCGTGATTTTGTCACGCCTATCACTTACTTCACTAATATTCGTTATTAATACTCACTTTGAAGTAACGTTCAATTCCATTTGAAAAGTTGATCCGAATTAACCGTAACAGTTTAAGAGGCTTAGTACAGTCACATTATTCGTTAATAATAAATACCATGCGGCGTTTTTATTATTTTGGATCAATTTTGTACTATTATCTTATTTGTCGAGTTCTTAGGTTTTCGCGATTGTTACGCATAGGAAATGAAACAATTTTTCCGGATTTAACCGGATTCATATTTTGTAGTTGTTTTATATTTGTTGACTCAACCGTAACCACGGGAACTGCAAAGGGCTCGAAAAAACAAATATACGCGATTTAAATCCGGAAAAATAGTTTCGTATCCTATCTTATTTGTGTTTACAATATTTAGACAGAGCTTCAGAGCCATCAGCCTAATGGTAACAAATAATAAAAAAAAATTGTGTAAAAAAATGTAACTACTAAAACTCGCCATTTGTTTTTTCGCAGAACAAAGCTCGCTCATGATTTTATTTGTAAAATACGTAGTACGTGGTGATATGCGTGACAAGGACGGTTAGTAGAACGAAGGTACCACCTATGTGATTTTGGAACGTAGTTCCTTCGTAAAAAGTCACGGTGATACCATTTGACGGTTCACTGTGATTTTTTCGTGCACGCGTGTGTGTGTCCTTGGTTGAGCCTTACGATATAACTCTTGGATTCAGTTCATATAAATAAGTAAATATGTAACATAAACGATAGAATGTGTACCATATCTTTTTAATTAATTTCTCCGTTTAATCGGAACTGAGTTTCTGCAACCAGTCCTTTAATGTTACTTTTAGTTCTCTTAATGGGAGGGTGTACAAATCTAGAATCTTGTTCATTTTATTATATACGGTGGAACTGTGGACACAGTACTGTCTACCCGCAAGAGAAGTTTTATGAGGGACAGGTGAACATACCCTGTACTTCGTGCGCTGGTGTGTTATATTAACATCTAAATGGAAGCAGGAGTGTTTACGAAGCAACAATTTGAGCTCATAAAGTTGTTTTACTGTGAGCACTTCACACTCTATGTAAAGTTTAGTAGTTGGATGTAAGAATGATTTTTTTAGTTATTACTTTTAAGACAGCTCGCTGCGCCATTTCAAGCTTGAGAAACATAAGCACCACCCCAGGCCGGAATACAATAAGTTAAAATAGACTGGACTAAGGCAAAGTATACCATCTTTAACGTGGTCAGACCAGCAGAAATCTTCATATTTCTAAAAATAAGCAGGAGTTTACGAACACTAGATCTCATGGTTTCAAGTTCAGTGACCAGCTTAAAGTACTATCTAAATGAACACCGAGATATTTAATGGTATTGCCGGGTATGTTCCCAAGTGTCCTCATGAGTCAACAGCACTGTGTCATCCGCGTAGGTAATTATGTTATAATTGGTAGTGTTATTTGCCATAGATCATTTATATAAATCAAAAATAGAGTTGGCCCAAGCACGCTGCCTTGAGGAACGCCGTAACTTACATACCTATTCATCGTCACTGACAAAAGCATCTACTTCGACGCATTGCCTACGTTCCGTTAGGTAATCACGAACAATATTAAGGCCATTTCCCTTATGCCAGTTTAATTTCTGTGTCAGTATAGCTATAGAAACAGTATCGAATGCTTTCGAAAGATCGGAAACTACTATTATTAATGTCACTAATGACGCAAATCTACACTATCACCAATTAATTTGTGTCATGCAATCGTATTGAGAACGAACGGATAGAACTTAAAGGATGACGAAAAAAGTTTTATTATTCAGATGGACTATACAGGGTAGAAATATGAGACAGATCAGCTAGGGCGGTTTTTTTTTGGTTGGGAAAACCTTCGAGGGTACTTTTCCTAGTCGGACTTCTACCGCTAAAACCCCTCACAGGTGCTTTGCGCCACGGAACCAACCTAACACCTCGGAGGAGCTAAGTCCTCCCTCTCCTACTCCTCACGATGAACCGGGCCACAGCGCCCCATCGTCCTCCTCGCGGCTGCCAAACTTACTGGCGAACGGAGCCTCTGCTCTGATTCCGCCGAGCGGGATCGTCCCTCTCCCGATCACACTCAGCAACCTCCTTCTGAAGCATCACCGCTTCATAGAAGGAGACGACTGCCTCATGGGGCTCTTGATGCGCCAGCATAGCCGCTAGGGCACTCCTCCAGCGAGTGCTGGGCAGAATCCTGGTGCCTCTCACCGTGGTCGGGTTCGATTCCCAGCAGGGTCAGTGTAGAAAACTAACTTTTCTACATTGTCTCGGGTCTGAGTGTTTGTGGTACCGTCGTTGTTTCCGATTTCCATAACACAAGTACTTTAACAAGTTACTTTGGGATCAGCGTGCGATCAGGATGCGAATGTGGATGGAAGGGTTTTAAGAGGACGTCTCAGAAGGATTTACATTGATCAGATCAGTGATGTCCTTAAAAAGGCTGGGATCTGAAGTGCCAAGAATAAAGAGTGGTATGAAAAGCGTAGTTGATGTATGTGAGGCTCGAGAGTTGTGTCAGGATAGAGTAAGGCGGCGTTCCGTGGTCTCTGCTTCTCCCATTGTGGGACAAGGGCGTACACTTATGTATGTGTGTAAATATATTAGGAAATTAATCGTCAAGTATCTGACCAGAAATATTCTGCCAAATCATTACGGTGACATCTGCGCCAGCTCCGAATTCGGAACAATTGACAGGTGTCGTCAATTGTTTCACTTCAAAACAATCAGTTTAACTCGAGCTTTGTTATAATGGACGATAATTACAAAATTACATAGTTAATATTTATAATTACCGATTAAAAGTGATTCCGTTGTTTTGTAATTAGATGTGTTGCTGTTTTTCCCACACCACCGAATGGAACAGCCCCCATTGTTAGAGATAATATCGTTATTACAATAAATAAATACATAATATTTTTTGGAATATACGGAGACGTACACACAGGTCAGTTGTTGGCGCTGTATTATTTCAGCTTTTTAATTTGTGATTTCAGTGCAAACGAGAGCTGACATTTAAAAGTGATATAAGGCCCAGATGATGGGTTGCCAGGGATGGACGGCCCTTATTTCGTCTCTATTTCTGGTTATATACTCGATGAAATTAATTAACTTACTGATTGTTTAACAAAAATTTTGAAAATGTAATTAACATTTTCAAAATTTTCCATCTATTTTTTCCACCATTATTTTTTTTTTCCAAAAATTCAACGTTTCGGGCCCTTTCCTGATCCCATGGTCACGGTTGTCTGAGGTGGTAAAGTCATCAACCTATTATGTCTGAAGAACGTATGTAGCGTAAACTGGAATATTTGAAAAATGAAAAATTATATATTAAGTTCTAAAGAAATTTGCTTATACGCGAAATAAAAATATTTTTACACAAGCTCTTGACATTTTTAAGATTAAACAACACCAGAGTAGATAAAGTTGTTTGCGACACAAACAAAAAACGCTTCGAGTGTTTTGTTTTTTGTTTATTGATTGATCAAAATTGATTAAGATTATTTTAAGTACATTAGGTATGTTGCTAGGGCGGAGATAGCTTTGTTGGCGCC
>NW_020654229.1:1310972-1340671 GCF_003589595.1 Hyposmocoma kahamanoa | reverse complement strand
CATGATATTAGAATGACTGGTCAATAATTATTTAGAAAATACCTTTTACCGCAAATAGTAGCAGTTATTGATTATACACTCAGTGCCAGACGCCACAGGCAACCAGCCATCCTGACAGTCACCAAAAATGACTGGGAGAGGACCTTTTGAACAGTGTACAGCATCTATCCTATGTTTGGGCTCATATGATTTATTTTGACGAACACTTCCACCATGCCTTTCATTTATAACATAGCGATAGCGGTTTCTTTTTTATGTACAGGAAAATCATCTGATATTTTCACAACAGTACTGTCCAACGGTTACATGTCGCCTCCAGGTTTTTGTTTCGATGACTTATGTCACGATGAACCGCTGGTGGATGACAAATTCTCCCCAGCATTTAACGTCGATAATAAGGTGAGTTGTTGTAATAAACGATAATGCCGTGATAGCTTAACGGTTTGGCCAACACCTCTCGTCATGAATTCGAATCCTTCCTCGCAATTTTTAAGCTCAGATTCCGAACTCTTCGATATTTTAACAGAATTTGTAAACAATAGGACGTTCCGTAACTTTCATTCGATAACTGAGTTCTGAATAGCGTTTGTAGCCTTTGCCGGTCGATAAGTTCGAGTAATCGTACGGGTGTGACGTCATTCGGTTTTGAATACGACAGTTTGACGTTCGATTCGGGTGTTGTGAATAAAAATGAAAAGAAATCGGTCGACAACTGAGTTATCGTAAGTTTCTGAATCGACTCCCTCCGAATACATATCGGGACGTGGCATACAGCAGCCCCAAGGGTAGTTCGTGGCGGAATAGAAGAGCGAAGGCGGCCAGTGTGATACCAAAAGTAGCCACGTTTCATTTTCTAAACAGATTTTAAATATTTATATGGCCTACATGTAGTTTTCTCGTGAGTTTGAGTGTAATTTGTGGTTGTCTATGTGTGTGTGTCCATGGCACCCGTGGCACAGTGCACAAGTGCGGCTTATGTTGAGTGTGTGCGTTATTATTATTATTAAAAAAAACCACATCGCTGTCGTATAAAGATCAAGAAAATTCTGTACTTTTATAAGCGCCACGCAAAAGAAATTTCGGTCGAACTCATATTGAAACTTAATAAAAACCCAAGCCCGCGGGTCTGTGTGGACGCTTGCATAGAACATAAGGGCTCGTGCAGCGTGCCGGCGATATGTCGCGACTGCGGTCGCATCGGCTCGCAACGACTTCTAACGACGAAATACAGTGCAGCATGCGGGCGACTAGCGACGTAACACTACCGGCGACCGACTGATAGCTTAGTGAATTTTCGAATGATTATCGTACCTATAGGGAAAATGGATATAGTGTTAAAAATTCCGTTTTACGGGTCCGTGCAATAGGAAGGATAAAAAGAAGGAGATTTAATATTCATTCAATGAATATTCTGCGGCGATTACGAACTGCATCAATTAATCTATCTGGGTCCGTTATTATAATTTTAATTATTTATGTAAGGATCTAATAATAATAGAAACATTAATTTAGAAACTTAGAAACTTAGAAAGCCATTTATTGCACAATCACAAACACGCATATAAACAAAAAACAAAAATAATAATAAAAACAAAAGGACATTGAGGAACAATAATAATACAAAATATGCAGGTAATTCATCGTCATGCGTGTCGCGACTAGTGCAAACGGGACTTGCTCAGCTTTAGCCACAAC
Organism: Hyposmocoma kahamanoa; assembly: GCF_003589595.1. Taxonomy (NCBI): domain Eukaryota; kingdom Metazoa; phylum Arthropoda; class Insecta; order Lepidoptera; family Cosmopterigidae; genus Hyposmocoma; species Hyposmocoma kahamanoa. The sequence goes on along the minus strand of NW_020654229.1, from coordinate 1,338,976 downwards.
CGGTTTGTTTACCGTGTCGTGGCACTGATTTTCAGCAAGCCCGGGCGAGTGAGTCACTGACAATGATAATGAAATCGAAAAAGAAGTAAACCTAAAGAGATAGCAAACCTACGAGAGTAATAGAAATAGTAATAATAATACAATAATAAATATAAATATAACAATGTTGTACATATAACTATATAGAAATACGTAAATGATAATAAATGGATAATGTCTAGTTTTGTGAAGTGTGGCGTCCGCGCGGACGATACAGGAGATCATTGATCGTCTAGTAGTAGTCGCAAGCGACTTACGACGACTAATCGCTGCCAGTCTCACGATAAATGGTCGCAAGTTGCGGACACGCTGCACTAAGCCATTTAGTTCTATACATGTGAAATAAAACGTGTCGCAGCGAGTCGGTGCGACCGCAGTCGCGAAATCTCGCCGGCGCGCTGCACGAGCCCTAATGGAATAGAACTCCCGCGCTCGCACCCGCCCCGTGTTCGTCACGCATTCGACCCGCAGCACCCGGCCCGCCTGTTTATCACAGCGAGCTTGGTGGTCACTTGATATCCTAAACAAAATTATTTTTAACCGACTTCAAAAAAAGAGGAGGTTTCACGCATGAAGATTGATTTTTATAAATAGCTCCTAAATTTTATTACAAGGAGCCATTATTTTAACGATTTTTTGATTTTGCTATTCTCCAATTCAAGGCATTTTTCTTTATGAATATACTTTGAGTAGTGAGATCCGATTTTTATTGTCTCCTGTGTCAAGTCCCGTATAGAGGCGAACTAGGGGATGAATCCGGGTTTGCGCGCTTTCCGGTAACCGATTTCAATAAAACTAGGTAATTATAATAATAACTCTTTATTGCACAAAGAAAAGATACATGAAACACAAGTTATAAAGGACATATACAAAGGTATGTATATACATATGTACTTCCACGTGCTTTTGAGGTCGGTTTTTTTGGTACTCTGTACTGAGATTATTGTGTGTACCTATATTACGCGATTATTCCGACTTTTGTGAACCATTATCGATGATTTTTTTTGTTGGAAAGGGAGTACTAGTCGCGTATATAACCAGAATTTTTTTTTTTTGAAAGTTGTTTTGGAACATATATTGTCGTGGGGCTCCCGAAACTTGGTTGAGTTCAACGCCAAGAAAACCCAGGTATGCGCGTTCAGCTCCAAAAAATCCCCATTCCTTCCACTTCCCCATCTTCAGGGTACAACGCTGACGCTGCAGGACAAGCTCAGCCTGCTGGGGATGAGCATCCGGAAGGACATGAGCAACAAAGATTATATCGAGAGCGTCATCTGTACCGCGTCGCGCAAGCTTGGCATCCTGAACAAGGTGCACCGATTTTTTACTCCAGAGCTGCGATACCTGTTGTATAAAGCTCAGGTCCGAAGCAGCATGGAGTACTGTTCGCACCTTTGGGACGGCTCTGCCAAGTACTTGCTCGATGCCCTAGATGGACTGCAGCGCTACGCCTTCCGTGTTGTCAACGATCCTCATGTAACTGAGCATGCGGAGTCGTTACAGCTTCGCAGAGATATAGCGTCTCTTAGCGTATTCTATCGCCTGTACCACGGTGAGTGCTCTGAAGAGTTATTCAACCTTATCCCTTCCTCTCCTTTCCATCAGCGGACCACCCGTGCCGGACTGCGTTGCCACAGATGGACGGTCAGTTCAATACCGTCCCGCACTAAAAAGTTTGGCAATTCGTTTTTATGCCGAACCATCAAATGGTGGAACCAACTCCCGGCGCATGTATTCCCTCCCCTCTATAACATCGGGTCCTTCAAACGTAGTGTGAAGAAGCATTTGGCCAGACCGGCAAAATGATAGTGACGGAGTGAAGATATTTGTGTTTTCCATCCGTTACTCTCATCTCTGGACTGTATTCGCACTTTCCATCAGGCGCGGTGCAGTCATTTTGCCGAGTCACCATAAAAAAAAAAAAAAATAGAGACGAAATGTCATTTAATTTGTTTGAAAACTGTTCTGCCATATCATTACTGTGACAACTGCGCTCCGATTGGCCAGCCCGAGTTCGAATCTACCAGTTTAATTTAAGCTTTGGTATAATGGACGAAAATTGCAAAATTACATAATTAATATTTAATTGCCGATGAAAATGTAATTCCGTTTGTTTTGCAATTACATATTTTGCTGTTTTTGCCACACCGTTGAACGGAACAGCCTCCCTTGATAAAGATATTATCTTTATTACAATAAATACAGAATATTTTTGGAATATACATTACAATTGTTGGCGCTGTACTATTTCAGTTTTCTCATTTGTGATTTCAGCGTAAACGAGAGTTATTATTTAAAAGTGCTATAAAGCCCATTTACCTGATCATGAATTGCCAGGGATGGGCCCTTATTTCGTCTCTATTTCTGATTATATACTCGAAGGGAGTACCTCACTAGTGGTCTCATTCAAATTTGAACAAAATATTTCACCTCATAAGGTGGCAAATTAGGGAATGAATTTGGTTTATTGGATTTCACCCAATTTCCGATCACCGATTTTAATAAAACTTAACAAATAAGTAGATGTAATTCCTCAAACTTATGAGGACGGTTTTTTTAAATAAAAAAACTAATAATTATTTGAGACATGTATGGACTTGCGGTTTTTTTTTAAATTGCAGACATCCTTGTTTTTACATTACGTGCAAAAGCAAGCTAACTACTACCGTACAAACAACATCCTGGTGCCGTTTGGCGGTGATTTCAAGTTCCAGGATGCTGGCATGGTTTTCCGCAACTTAGATAAGCTTATTCAGTGAGTATGGTGTTCATAGTAATGCATTGGCTTACAAATAAATGAACGACGGGTCTAATACAAAAACCACGAAAAAAATGTCCCAAGTCAACCTATTTAAACGTAGTGACATTTAAAGGAATATGAAAAAGCTAACACGTTGAATTTAAATTGTAATGTCATCGCAGTACTGTCTAATTTTGCTTGCTTCGCTGTCAGTCGAACAAACGAAGACTAGAGCGTGAATGACGCTCTGTATACGATTTTAACGCCCTATAAGTTCGGACACTTTTTAGCGCGGACCCGACGTCCATATAATTGTAAGTCAATGTAGTAATGTATTATCAATTCTTTATAAATATAACTTAATATTAAATGATTCTTTCAATTAAGTAATTTTTGTGCCTTTTTTATAATATCAAGTGACGGGACGAACAAGTCGTGCGCCTGATGGTAATCTACACGCCTGTTCATAACAGTTGCAGTGCCACTCAGAGCTTTAAATCGCAAAGATCAGAGGGGCACTGCCACTGCGCCCGTCACCCTGAGACATAAGTTGACAAGTCCCATGTGCCTGTGCTTTCACCAGCACCCTTACTTACGCTTTAAGACCGGAACACAGTAATGCTGACATTACTGCTTGGCGGCAGAAATAGATAAGGTGGCAGTACTTCCCTGGACGAACTGTTTCACAAAGAACTCTACCGCTACTTTGTGCCTTTGAGTGCTTGCGAGTGCCTTCGAGTGCCTATGAACCTGCTGAATAGATCATTACAATACTGAATGCCCCCGGTGGAGGAGGCTACCGAATGTTACAAGTGTTGCGCAATGAATGCTTGGTACACCTCCCTCACCGCTGAATGCTCTCGGTGAAAGAGCGCCCTGAGATCCTGATGGACAACCGACATTATAGAGTTGAAAAACACGTCCCTTTTAGAAGTCTATTAAAAACAGAAATATTCAAGGTTATTTGTGAAATAATGAAGCCATGATAGCTTAATGGTTTGCTTTACCGCCTTTCAAGTAGAGGGCAACGGTTCGAATCCGGGATCACAACTTTCATCCCCTAGTTTGCCACCCTTAGAGGTGGAATATTTTCTTCACAAATGGGACCGCTACTGAGGCACCCTCTTCTCAAGTTCGAGTTATCGCGTAACATACATACAAAAAAAAACATAGTCTAATTGAGAACCTTCTCCTTTTTTGGAAAGAGGTTAGCAAAAGAAAGAGATTTCATAATAAAAGAAAGCGCTAGCGTATATTGGTATATATTTATCCGATGCAAAACGCAGGAGAGTGGGGAATTTCGGGGAGGATGCCTACACATCTGAACTGACTATATATTATATAATCTATTATCATCGTCATATCATAAATAACGCACACACTCAACATAGCCCCGCACTAGGGAAACCCTGTGTCGCGGGTGCCATGGACACACACATAGACAACCACAAATTACACCCAAACTCACGAGAGAAATAATTGTAGGCCATACAACTATTTCTCTCGGCCCGGGAATCGAACCTGGGACCTCTGCGTGGCAGTCCGGCATGGTAACCGTTCGGCCACGGAGACAGTTCATATCAGCCGGGAGACGTCCACTGCTGAACATAGGTCTCCCCCAAAGATTGCCAGACTAGCCAGTCGGACGCGACGTGCATCCATCGGTTTCCCGCCGCCCTTACCAGGTCATCCGTCCATCTAGTAAGGGGCCATCACACTGAACGAATTTCGGTTCGTGATATCCATTCGAAAACCTATTTGCCCCAACGACCATCAGTTCTATTCCTCTCAATTGTAATTTCTAATTCCTAATTTATTAAATTTTATACAAAGTCATGGAACAAAACTTATTGTTTATTTATAATGTTATAGTCTGCCTTTTTTGTAGACTGAGTAAAATTACATTTGTAGGGTTGCCAGTTTTCATAAAATTTTAAATAGTTATGTAGTGTTGTCGATGGTTTTATTGATAGATTGTGAAAGAAGATAAAATGTTGCCAATGAATAACTGAATTGACAACATTTAAAATTGATAATGGTATAAAAATTAAGAAATCATTTAGAGATTGTATTTGTTTCTTTTATTACTTGATTTTTGAACGTGCGTACATCAACAGCTGATTATTAAGAGTTGTGACAGTGAGAGTGAGACGTTGCTTTTGAAATAATTATTGATTACAAGTTTTTAATAATTTTCGAAAGTTTTCTCCTGGCTTTCCTTTCATGGTTTACAGCAGCCGAAATGAATGAAGAATTTGGACTGAAATCACTAGCTGCTCGCAAGCGGGCAACACTTTTGCGCAATTAACTGCCATTTTACTCAGTCTTAAAAAAATACAGATTATAGTAATATAGTCTTGCGAGGTTGTTAGTGTATTTCAAATAACCCTGATTCAGATTAAGATTAATTTATTTCACAAATATAACATTACAGTATAAATTGCACTACATGTCAAAGTAGAAGGAATTATATTGAGATCAATTATAATGAAAAATACACAACAATTAGATAATTAACAATTCATTAAATAATATCGTTGTCATTAAATTGCGTATCGAATATCATTCTCCATCAAGTATCGTCATTAGTTGATAACAATTATACAAGAGTATGTCAGTGCGGTAAAAATTAGAATAAAATAGAAAATACTCAATATCGTTACAATTTTAGGTCCATAAATTCATTTACAGAGTATAAAGGATTTTTCAATAAAAGGTCTTTCAAAGGGTGTTTTACCCCAACCAATACGCGTACGTCACGTTTTTGCATTAGCATGACTCTATCGGCATCCGTGGAGTTATTTAGTTTAGTTATAGTTATCCCATATGAGCGAACCGTACAACATCATCGAGTGGTAATGTGCAAAATAGACCTGTCTTAATGCAGAGTCAGAAATGAGCAATTTCAGTTTACGCAACACAAAGACTGCACCACTCAGTCTATCACACAGTCTGTCAACATGGCACTTCCAGTTAAGGTTCGAGTCCAGAGTGAAACCAAGGAACCTACTCTCATTGCATGTCGAAATCGGATTGCTTGCTACACAGGAGGAATTGTGAGACTTCGAGCCGAGAAAACCATGATGTTGGAGTGATATCCAGCTGTATTGTCTTGTTTTTAATATTGTATTTATACGTGACTCATTAATAATTTGTTTCAGAAATGGCAACACCAAGGCAGCCCTTGAGGAAATGAATATAACTTTGTATTACTCCACACCGACGTGTTATTTAAAAGCTGTCATGGACTCCGAGTATGTAATGATAAAGCTCACACTCCAACATAGCCGCACTTAGGAAACCCTGTGTCGCGGGTACCATGGACACACACATAGACAACCACAAATTACACCTAACTCACAAGAGAAATAAATGTAGACCACACAAATATTCCTCCCGGCCCGGGAATTGAATCTGGGGCCTCTGTGTGGCAATCGGCATCGGCGTGCGACCATGGAAGCAGTTAAAAGTGATATAAGGCCCATTTGCATGATAAGTCGCTATTTCTGGTTATAGACTCGATGATAGTCACAAACCATAAAAAAACCGTGGCCTATTCATAGATAGACCATAGATGCCGTCACTTAGCAGGTTAGCATCGACTATTTCGCGTTTCTTGCCATTCGTTACAGTATCACACGACCTTGATCTGCTATAATTTTAACACTTTAAAATTTAGCATTTAGTGCGCTATGCCAATGTAGCAGTTAATCTCGTGTCTAGCACAAATTACATCCGAAACAAAAAAGAGATCGTGCGTCTTCTGAAAAATTCTCACGCAGAATTTCCGCAGCTACCGTATCGTACCTATATGGTTATAATTTCTAATTTAAAAAATGTAACAAATTCTGGATTGTTTATATAATTTTAAACTTTACCCAGTCTCTATATCGTTCAAAGTTCAATTCAACATGCTGCCATCGTGCGGCCAGCAGCTGGACTACGACCAACGATTAACGTCTGAACGAATAGATAAGCAGAAAATTGAAAATATATTAAAATACGAGTTACTGATGATTTGAAATATTACTACGGGTAATATCCTATAGTTGGCACGCTGACGCTAACTAATCACTTTTACTGTATTAATTGATCTGACATAGTTCGTTGTGCTATGTAAATTACTGCTCGGCCGACTGGCAGTAGGAATAGCAGTACTTCCCTTAAATATCAACTCTCGTTTGCACTGAAATCACAAATTAGAAAGCTGAAATAGTACAGCACCAACGACTGACCTGTGTGTACGTCTCCGTATATTCCAAAAATGTTCTGTATTTATTGTAATAAAGATAATATCTCTAACAATGGGGGGCTGTTGAATTCGGTGGTGTAGGAGAAACAGCAAAACATTTAATTTTAAAACAAATTTAATTAATTTCTGTCCATAATAGCAAAGCTCAAGTTAAGCTAATCGATTTTAAGTGAAACAACTGACAACACCCGCCAACTGTTTCAAATTCGGGTTGGCCAATCGGAGCGCAGTTGTCACCGCAATGATTTGGCATAATAGTTTTCAAACAAATTATATGACATTTCGTCTCTAATTCTGGTTATATACTCGATGTCTATCTATGAACAGGCTACGGCTTTTTTATGGTTTGTAACTATAAATCAAAAATAGATATTTTATAAGATAAATCAATGAGCTTCCCTACATACTTTAACAGGCTTTGGACTGTCTGTAAATGGCCTAAATAAATTTATTTAAATCTGTAGCAATATGCAAACACAAGTTACAGGCGTATTTAAATTAAAAGTTCATTGATCGATTGATTTCATAGATGTATATAATTATACTTATAGGTTTTCTCACTTTGTATTCTTTTTTAATTTTTTTTGTATACGCCATGTTTTGTTTGCCTAATATGTTTATTACAGATATTTTATTTTAAATGTTAAATTTCATAGTCTTCCTTTTATTTAAGATGCCACGTTATTTAGACGAAAACAATCCTTAGGGTGGGTATCCATTAGGTCCGCGCACCAACTGTGCTCCGCGCATCTGCAACTGTTCCATTAGTGGATACGTTCATAAGCAACGTTGCACGCTGCGCGCGTTGGCGATTTTTGCGAGTGTGTGTTCCTGGACATGAGCCAACCAACATTCGTGTTCACTCAACGTTCAAATGAAAACTGTGGAGCAATTGCAGATGCGCGGAGCAGAGTTGGTGCGCGAACCTAATGCATACCCACCCTTATGATTGAGGCTTTCGATCAGTATAGTAAAAGTACAGGTGTTTTTTTTTTCACATTTGGCGGGTTCGATTCCCGGTTCAGACGGGATTATTTCAAAATCCTTAAATGCAGTTCGAATTGCTTTTAAAATAAAAATGAAGTCTTCTTTTTGTAAAATTTTCTATGTAGGTTTTTTTTTTTATAATATCACATATTAACTACTACATAAACTGCTACATTAACTGCCTCCGTGGCCGAACAGCTACCATGCCGGACTGCCATGCAGAGGTCCCAGGTTCGATTCCCGGGTCGGGAGAAATATTTGTATGGCCTACATTTACCTATAAATTAATGTTCAATTTGCAGACCAACATTACCAATCAAGCAAGACGATTTCTTTCCATATTCGACCGAAGTTGGCTACTGGACTGGCTTTTACACTTCCCGACCTACCATCAAGTTTTTTGAACGACAGGCAAACAAATACTTACAGGTTGTATAGATATTTTTTTAAATTACTTTATCTTATAAAACGTATACGTTCAGGCTATATATAACCAGATATATCAGGTATATAACCAGAAATGTCATTTAATTTGTTTGAAAACTATTCTGCCCAATCATTACAGTGACAATGAAACAAATGACGGGTGTCGTCAATTGTTTCACTTCAAATCGAATAGTTTAACTTGAGCATTGTTGTAATGGACGAAAATTGACAAATTACATATTTAATATTTAATTACGGATTAAATGTGATTCCGTTTGTTTTGTAATTAGATGTTTTGCTGTTTTTCCCACACCACCGAATTGAACCGCCCCCATTGTTAGAGATATTCATTATCTTTATTACAATAAATACATAATATTTTTGGAATATACGGAGACGTACACACGGGTCAGTTGTTGGCGCTGTACTATTTCAGCTTTCTAATTTGTGATTTCAGCGCAAACGAGAGTTGATATTTAAAAGTGTCATAAGGCCCCTTTGCCTGATGAGTTGCCAGGGTTGGATGGCCCTTATTTCGTTTCTATTTCTGGTTATACACTCGATGGAACGTACCCATTAATTCTAACAACTTTGCGCTATTTTGTGTAATAAGGCCACATTTGGAAAACGACAATGATGCTCGCTGCCGTCCACAAACTAAAACGTGGCTAAATGGCAAGCTGTCAAATATCCGTTTCAAACAACATAAAGATCTCCAAATTTAATGTTTTTTTTTTCATTAATTTAATTTAATAAATGATCTCAGTAAAAAAACCGACCTCAAATGTCATTCATCCCCTAGTTTGCCACCCGTAGAGGTGGAATATTTTCTCCAAATTTAAATGGCACCACTGCTGAGGTACCCTCTTTTCAGTTAAAAATAGTCATCAAAATCGGGCCACAAATGGCCAGAGTTATCGCAAACAAAAAACATACAAAAAAACATTAGTCAAATTGAGAACCTCCTTCTTTTTTGAACTCGGTTAAACAAAATAGGTTGCCTTTCTGATGCCCTTCACTCCCGCACGTATCCATTGTGTAGCATAGTGTATTATCTATGGTGGAGCACGTCACTACTTATACGTATTTTCTTAGCTTGGCGTTGCATGAAACTATGTGAGCTAAATTAAGCTCGGCTGGCATAGTTAGTTGGAACTACGTGAGCTACGATAAGTTAACATCTTCGTTCTAATGAATAGTAGAGTTTAATGAATGTGACAATTTCAAGTGATGAAATTATGTTTTTGAATATGATTTTGAATTTGAATTTGTGTTTTTTAGATGGTAAAACAATTGCAAGTTTTGGCCGATTTGGACAGAAGTAATGAACACTTTATTGAGGAACTGAAAAGTGCTATGGGTCAGTACATTTAAAGCATAGGCATAATAAGGTATAATAGTGTCTTTATTATGTAGACAAATATATAATAGTAATTATCTTTTTTTTTTTATTTTGCAAAATTGTCTCAAGTCGTATGCACCACGCAAGGGACAGTGACCTCGCCTTTGCCGTGTTTTTTTCGATTTATTTTTTTAGTGGTTTGGGTTCAGTTTCGGATATAGAATGACCTCTGTAAATATGGCGAGAATGAAAATCAACACATTGTATAATTAAGATTTATTTATTATTCAAATTTATTAGAATATTATTATTTTTATTTGTCATCAAAGTATTCATTTAAATTGCAACAACATTTATTTATAAGATGTAATATTAATTTATTTACAAACAGTGGATACTTTTCCTCATTTTTAATAATGGGCGGGATCTCATTGAAATGATTATCACTAATATCAGGTTTCTTACTACGGTATGACTTCTTTTTATTTTCCCGATATTTCGGAACGGTTGCACGCTCCATGGTTACGGGTTGACTGGTCAACCCGTCTACCCGTCAACCCGTAACCATGGAGCGTCATACCGTGGTAAGAAACCTGATATTAATGATAATCATTTAGTGAATAACCACGAAAGTCTTAAAATCTCATTGAATATCCTCACCAACATCGAGTGGGGACTTGAGCTGAGTATTGCGTGGTCTAAAAGTGTGTCGTTATCTTGGCTAGTAGCAGTAGAGCTCTGTGAAAGGGTTCGTCCAGGGAAGTACATTACCTATATCTGCCGCCAAGCAGTAATATGAGCATTACTGCGTTCCAGTTTTGAAGGGTAAAGGTGCTGGTAGAGGTACATGGAACTTGTCGACTTATGCCTCAGGACGCGTTGGCAGTGCCCTTCGGTTCTTTGCGATTCAAAGCTCTGACTGGTCTAGCAAGTCCCGTCACTTGGTGTTATCAAAAAAATCTTAGCATACTGACGACGCAACGCCCTAGTGGCATTCATCGGTACTGGCGGCGCTTATCTATTCTTCATTCAGTTATAACAATTTTATTTTATAACACGTACTTTCAGGAGTGCTTCAGCATCACGACGCGATCACAGGCACTGAAAGGGGCCACGTAGCTCACGATTATGAACGAATTTTAGATCAGGCCATTGATGGTATAGTGGCGGTCGTCAGGCAGGCTTTGAAGTAAGTTAAAAAGGCTTTAACGTGAGCAATTAATGATGATAATGATGACCTGGTAAGGGCGGCGGGTAATCGATGGATGCACGTCGCGTCCGATCGGCTGCTCTGGAAGTCGTTGGAGAAGGCCTATGTTCAGCAGTGGACGTCTTCCGGCTGATATGATGATGAAGATGATGATGAACATTTTCGTTAGTGTTGCCATTCATCAATTTGATCAATTACCAACAGTCGCAAGTTCATATATTGACGTGTGTTTTCATTATTTAAGTTAATCGATATAATTTTCTATAAATATTAAAAGATGTAATATAATAAGCTCATTTTATTGGAAGGACAATAATTTTCATATTTGAAGTCGATTAAAAATTGGTCTTAATTTTTTTTAAGTAATCGACATTTTTCAAAACAAGTAAAATAAAGGCGTTAATTGTCTTATTATAGCATTTTTTTACTACATTAATATTACGATTACTTGTAATCAACAAATACTTACTTGAAAAAAAAATCTATTTAGAATCGATTAATTAAGATAAGATAAGATATTTATTTATTCACTCTCACATAAGGAAGATTGTACATTATAATTATATGTTAAACAAGACTTAATAATATCTAAAGTTAGCTACCTTAAGCGAGAGTCTGGAGTTCGTACTAGGTAACTAGACCTGTGTTACATTACAAATCACCAGGCTCCCACCCCATTACAATTTATTTATTTAGTTTTCAAAAAGGTAAGTACATTATCTAAAAGTAAAGATAAGAAGACAATTTGTGGGTGAAATTTGTGTGTGAGTGTGTGTGTGTGTGTGTGTGTGAGTGTGTGTGTGTGTATGTAAGCGTGTGTGCGAGTGCATTAAATGGAAAAGTGACTTAAAAGGAATACGTGTGTTTATGCGTTCAATCGATTTAGGCGAGCGGAAGGAGGTATCCATCACTAAATAGTTCTTGTGACGTCATAGTGGGTACAAAAAATGTGGTACGCTTGGTTTTCATACAAATTGCTGTACTTGCGGCGGCGTCTATCTAGACATATGTCTATGAATAATCTCAGCACAGAGTATTGAAAAAACCGACCTCAAAAGTACGCGGAAGTACGTCTATTTGCTAAGTTTTATTGAAATATCCTTAAATTCGCCACTATACAGGACTTGACACTGGAGATAATAAAATTCGGTTCTCACTACTCAAAGTATATTGAGAGAAAAACGCCTTGAATTGGAGAAATAGCAAAATCAACCATTAAAATAATTGCTCCGTAAGTAAAATTTAGGCGCTTTTTATAAAAATGAATCTTCATGCGTGAATAGCCACCCTTAGAGGTGAATCATTTTCTTCAAAATGAAATGGGACCACTATGGAAGTACCCCCTTTCCAACAAAAAAGAAACAAATACCGGAGTTATCGCGTAACATAGGTACATACAAAAAGACATACAGTCGAATTGAAAACCTCTTCCTTGTTTGAAATCGGTTAACAAAACAAACGGAATCACATTTCATCGGTAATTAAATATGAAATAGGTAATTTTGCAATTTTCATTAAACTCAAGTTGAACTGGTCAATATGAAGTGAAACAATTGACGACACCCGTCAATTGTTTCGAACACTGCGCACTGGCATAGTTTTCGAATGAATTAAATAACATTTCATCTCTATTTCTGGTTATATACTCGATGGTTTATGCACATTGTTTTGTTTTATTAATTGCAAATTTGAAAGTGTAACAATAAATAAAAAAAGCTGAATAGGTGTTCTTGGATAGGTACACCGCTATTCAAGAACGCCATCGAATCATTCTTAAAATGTTGTTTCTGTTGCAGCAAATACATGTACGGCAACGCTCTCAGGTTGTCGAAATTAACTTTCAACAGATGCAAGTTCAACGAGTCATCTTGCTTCAGTTCGGAAAATAGCGATCAGTTCATTGTAAGTATTTATAGCAGAGACTTCAGTTTATCACAGCTCAGATTACAAAACAATAGACAGATGGAGTATACGCAACAAACGACGTGAAACCGCTTTTCATTTATTGTTTGCGTGATAACTAAGGGCACTGTAGGCACGTGCGCATTTGTGTGCGTGTAAAATTGCCAGATGCAGCGAAAAACCTCCCGATTTTTTTTCTGTTAGGTACTTTCTATAATAAACGGTCTGAAAAAATATATAAATTAAAGTTATAAAAATATTTATGTTAAAAACTAATGAAAATAAACAAGAAAGTGTTAAAGGTGTATGGAATATCCAGTAGATATAGGGCAATGGGGTAAGGAGAGCCAAATAGCTCTCATCACCGGCGTAACATCGAATTTAAAAAAATTACTGTTTTTTTTAAACATTTCTATTTTTTCGAGTTCTTAGGTTTTCGCGATTGTTACACATAGGAAATGAAACTATTTTTCTATATTTTTTTTTGTATATTTATTTTTTCAAACAAACCAACGTTTCTGGCCAAACCTTGTCGAACGTTAACGAGTGCCGTCTCCACAAATACAAGCATTGGGAAAGTGCAGTTTAACACTGCTCTCATCATCCGCGGGCTCCTAATACCCCACATTCCTCTACTAATGTTACAAACTGGAAATGTTATTACTACCGTTCCGGATCTATACATCGAGCATTAGTTTCTAATTTTGCTATGTATCGCAATCTCACCATCAAATACTTTTCTATTAAAATTTTTATTAAATTGATTTTGTAATCATTCCATAGCATTGACGATCATCTTCTAATTTAACAAAAATTGTTTGGTTCCCGATAAAACTAAAAACCTGTGAAGTTATGTTAATTTTTTGATTTTATGGACACGTTTTCTCTCAAAATCACTCTGTTTATAACTTGTGCACACAACAACTCTGTGTCTCTCGAATGAGAACCTCCTCCTTTTTGAAGTCGGTTTAAAAATATATACGATTACCTTTTATATTTATCACACATTATGATTACCACGCTGGACTGCCACGCAGAGGTCCCGGGTTCGATTCACGGGCCGGGAGATTTTTTTTTATAATATTAAGTGATAGAACGGACAAGTCGTGCACCTGATGGTAAGCTACACGCCTGTCCATAACAGTTGCCGTGCCACTCAAAGCTTTATATCACAAAGATCACAGTCACCCTGAGGCATAAGTTGATAAGTCCCATGGCCTGCAACCCTACCTTTCGAAACCGGAAAATATTTGTATGGCCTACATCTCTCGTGAGTCATTTGTGGTTGCCTAAGTGTGTATCCATGGCACCAGCACCACAGGGTTTCCCTAGTTCGGGGCTATGAGAGTGTGTTTATTATTATTATTACTATTCTAGGTTGCGATGTACAACCCCCTTGCGTGGAACATAACAGTTCCGGTGAGAATTCCTGTTGTAAATCACATCTACGAAGTTTTTTCTCCGACTGGTTAGTACCCATTTTTTGATGTAGATTCAACAGCTTATACTCCGTCCGTGCATGCTTCCGAAGTTCCGTAATTGTTGACATTACAACCATCGACAACAAGTGCAATACTCTTAGGCGCAACTCACACTGGCGCAGAGTCGAAGCGTCTTGTCGCGTCCTGGTTTTCAACTACAACGCCTGGCGACTCGCGTCGATTCCATATTTGCAAAACACAAATTTGTACCTTAATAATGGGAAAATAGTGATGAATATGCTATAGACGAAAAACATGACGCATCGCTTTGCTTCGACTCTGCGCCAGTGTGAGTTGAGAAATACTATAATTTTATTATAATTATTAATACAAAGATCGAACACTCAGAAAAAACACTCAGAAAAAATTCCTTCGATCCGGTCGGATTCGAACCGACGTCTTCTTGCATACCGTGCCAGACGCTATACCAACTAAGCCACGGAACGAACCAACGGACCTCACGAATCTTTCTATGTGCTTGCGTCGTGTCTTTGTACTTGGTCTTTCAACGACTTTTTAGTCGTAGCGCCATCTATGAGAAATCTATGACAGATTTATCACCCAGTTAGTACCTTTACAGCTACCAGTCCTGGCGAGAGATGTCGCTATTCACTGTATTAACTAGTGGAGTAATTTCACAAAAAATAATTGAATATCAATTCAATAAAACTTTAATTACTATAATTTTATTTTTTAATTTTAGTGAAGCGACTTGCTCTTTAGCTCCGATATTTATCGAGCCAACAGATTATGTAACGGCGTAAATTCAAGTAAATCTAATAAATTATAATGAAATGAAATATATTGTAAATAATTATAATAAATTCTTATTGTTCATTATAATGAATCGTCGGATTCTTCTCCATATGAACGGGAATTATCACTCGAATCTTTATTAATGTTTTTTTTATCGGGTGTTCGGCTTTAAGAACCCTCATTATGCAACATTTGCATAAAAAACTATTTCAAAAATTTCCTTTCTGTAACACTTTATGTGTTATACTTGTTATACATCAATAATTATTATTATATATATAATAGTGAAATAACTCCACTAATTTGTTATAATTATTAATACACAGATCGAACACTCAGAAAAAAATTCCTTCGATCGATTAAAAAATAATTGAATATCAATTCAATAAAAATTTAAAATACAGTGAATAGCGACATCTCTCGCCAGGGCCGGTAGCTGTAAAGGTATCTAACTGGGTGATAAAACTTTCATAGATTTCTCATAGATGGCGCTACGACTAAAAAGTCGTTGAAAAACCAAATACAAAGACACGACAACAAGCACATAGAAAAATTCGCCGCTGGTTCGTTCTGTGGCGTCTGACACGGTATGCTAGAAAACGTCGGCCGGATCGAAGGAATTTTTTCTGAGTGTTCGATCTTTGCATCAATAATCATGATAAATAATTTTTCACCTCACTAGCTCGGAAAGGTTTTCATTAGGAGCGTTTTATCCACTCTAGCGTGAATAAAGTTTTTGCAATTCGAACTTGACGATAGAGTGGTGAAACTAACTTTTTCTTTCGATGCAAAAAAACGTAATGACACGTTCAAATACGCGATTTGTCGTACATTATTTATGTAACATAAATCCGTTAGTATATTTTATTCTTATTCAATAATAATTTGACGTTATTTTATTATTTATATATTATTTTATTCTTATTCAATAATAATTTGACGAATATTGACGTTAAATTGACAATGATAACTCATTTTGTTTATGAAATTATTCGAATTCGTCGAAAGATTAAAATAATTTCAACAATCACACAAAATTATAAGTACAAGTAAGAATAAAAATTGATGAGGTGCAAATTCTGAATGCATCCGAAAATAAACTTTTTTTTTTAATTAAAAAAACTGATGTTTTATAGTTCAACTCTTTTTTTTTTCATCTCTCATTTTCCTCGCTATAGTGAGGTGAAAAGTTGTGTGTTTCGCTCGGCAGCAAAATTGTTTTGCGTCTCGTGCCTTCAAACCCTCGCTCGTGGTTCAATCTTAGCTCCCTTCGCTTGCTCATGTTTCAATACAAACACTCGCATCAAAGAACAACTGTGCAGCCTTGCATAACAAATTACTATTTTATATAATTAATAACTGCCTCCGTGACCGTATGGTTCTCTTGCTGGACTGCCACGCAGATTTATTACTCTCGTGAGTTTGGGTGTAATTTGTGTTTGTCTTTGTGCAAGAATACAAGAATACAAGATATTTATTCGCTGAAAAATGTAGTTTACAATGGTGTAAACTACATTTAAAACTTGTAAAACGTGTTGTAAAACTTGGCATGCGAATATTTTACACAATTCTTATTTCAATCACGCACAGTGGTTAAATTTTACATTTTATGTTATCAATTAAAAAATCATTTATATTGTAGTAGCATTGTGTAACTAACAAATTATGTAATTTTATTTTAAATTGCCTACAATTTAGTTCTTTAACTGCATCTGGTATTTTATTAAATAATTTAGGTGCCATACGTGCGTGTCCATGTCGCCCGCGATACAGGGTTCCCTAGTCTGGGGCTATGGGTCTGTGCGTTATTATTATTATATTATGTATTATCCTCAGTCTTATAATAATTTTTAATCACCATCACAAATTTTACTTTTTATCAACTGGCAATATTCCATAATCATCTTTATATGACTGCCTCCGTGGCCGAACGGTTACCATGCCGGACTGCCACGCAGAGGTCCCAGGTTCGATTCCCGGGCCGGGAGAAATATATATATGGCCTACATTTATTTCTCTCTTGAGTTTGGGTGTAATTTGTGGTTGTCTATGTGTGTGTCCATGGCACCCGCGACACAGGGTTTCCCTAGTGCGGGGCTATGTTGAGCGTGTGCGTTATTGTTATTATTATTATTATTATATTTTTTCTTGGTGTTTTTAATTGTTTCATGTAGTCCTTATTATTTCAATGTCTTCCTTGATAAAATCGCTTTTGACGTACAATAACATGTGTTGGTGTGTTTATTACAGGTGAAGAAATACAATCACAATTAGTAGAAATACAGAAGTTACTCCTAAGTTTGCCATTACGTGAATCAAATGCCACACACGAAATCGTATTTATTGCCCGTCTTCAAGCAGTTTCATACAAAACATTTTATATCCGAAAAGCTGGACAACAGCGCCCGGCGTGGCTAAACCGCCGAACCACCATCGACTACAATCAAACGACCACCGAACGTTACGTACATTCTTATTACTTAGAAAATGACAACCGAAGCATTTATCAAACCTTCTTGATGAGTAACATAAAAAAACGTGAAGCAGTAAATGACGACATACATGACACAGCACTGAATGACTCGACATTTGATATTTCAATGGAAGACTCTATGAGGTAAAAAGAAATAAAAAATACATAAATGAAAATAATTTTATCTACACACATATCATAAACTCTCTATAATGTGTTCAAAAATCGCAAAGTACGACCAGAATAAAGATAAACTGTTTTGTTAGAACAAATTTCTTATCTGTGAAAATTTTATTATTATTACATTCAAATGTCGAACATCTCTAAAAAACAAAACAATTTGATTGGACCTCAATTCTAATATCAGTCGATATGAAGTTTTATTCGAAATGAAATGTCAATAGCAATCAATTTTGACAATTTCACACTTTACTTGACATCGAACGATATCATAGTTGGGGCCGATTCTAGTTTGTCTATAAATTAAAAATAAAAACTACGGTTGTGTGACATGCGTGAGAAAAGTTTTTATTTGCCGCCATTTCGCCAGTCGTAACATGCGGTTCCTGAACACATCATAGAGAGCTTATAATATATGTGTAGATAAAGCAGTGTATGAACTGTACATAATTAGGCATTAAAACACTCGTGAGATGTTTTTATGTAAACCCACACTCGTATTTTTATGCTTTCATTCTGTAACAACCACATAAACTACTATATTGTCTCAGAATTACATTTAAAAAAATTATATATACATAGCAGAGAAGTCAAAACAGTAAAAGTAAATTGAGACAAGAGGCATAGGCTCAGGGCTCAGCTTATGCTGAAACAGCGCTGTCAGTCTCAGCCTCCCTTAGGGTATTGAGCGGGATTCATTGCTACGAGGGATTTCATCTTATATCTATTCCTTATAAACTAGCTCATTACGATATCCAGAATAACAAATGCACATATGATTATATTTATGGTTATTGGCATGATAATAATTAGTGTCTAAAAAAAAGGAAAAGTAAAACAATACGAGTAAACAAGTTCATGGGTTCAAGTCCGACATTGTGTGTAGTTGTGTGTCTTCAAAAAAGGAGGAGGTTCTCAATTCGACTGTATGTTCTTTTTTTTCTTTCGTTTTTTTTTTGTTTGTATGTTACGCGATAGCTCCGGTATTTGTGAACCGATTTTCATGATTCTTTTTTTGTTGGAAAGGGGGTAATTCCATAGTGGTCCCATTTCATTTTGAAGAAAATCATCCACCTCGAAGGGTGGCTGTTCAAGCATGAAGATTCACTTTTATAAATAGTACCTAACTTAAATTTAGGAGCAATTACTTTAATGGTTGATTTTGCTATTTCTCCAATTTAAGGCGGTTTTCTCTCAATATACTTTGTGTAGTGTCGTAGTGAGAACCTATTTTTATTATCTAAAGCGTCAAGTCCTGTATAGTGGCGAACTAGGGGATATTTCAATAAAACTTAGCAAATAGACGTAATTCCACGTACTTTTGAGGTCGGTTTTTTTAGTACTCTGTACTGAGATTATATTATTTCAATAGTTATTTATCTTAGGGATTTGTGTCAAATGTATTTTACTATTTTTAAAGTTTTACAGTAAGCACGCTTCAAGTGTTCTGCAGCAAGTTGTTGTTTTAATAATGTTGTTTTATATTTTGCTTTAAAACAACTGGTAATAGTAGTTTAGGCTATCTTTGCATAATGAGAGTTCTTAAAGGTCGAGCGCTACGAGATTTTAAAACGTAATTATGTAATGATTGCGTACAATACTGTTTGCACGAGTAAATTAAAACATCGAGTATATAACCAGAAATAGAGACGAAATGTCATTTAATTTGTTTGAAAGCTATTCTGCCAAATCATTACGGTGACAACTACGTTCCGGTTGCTTAATAACGCAACTTGGGCACGCAGCTCACTTATGGTGTTATCTGAAGTGTCCAATCTAGACTGCAACTCAACCAGGCTTGACTTCAAGGAAGGAAGTGATATCCTTCAGCAGCCTGTAAACATCGACGTGGTTGAACGTAGGTACGTCGTCCGAATCAGTCTCCTTCAGGAGTGTGATAACATCCTGGAGACTCTTCACACCTCCATCCTTCCGGCAAGATGGCATCTGCTCAGCTTTGGCGAGGCTCTCGTAGAGCAACATCTTGCCAATGCAAATCTCATCCTCGTTGAAGTTGAACTTCGTCAATGGTATCGATGGCGCGTTGGACAAACGCCAAAAGCTCATTGGCTATGAGTTGTTGGGAACCCATTGCCACTTACGCGCAGCGGCCTATGTCGCACGAAACTAGAATAATAATAATTCGCACTGCGTATTGGACGCGTCCGTTCCGGAACGCGCACCGAAATGCAATATCAAAAGCTTTACAGAGAAAAATATTTATATCTAAATAGCTAATGTTTATATGTTGGTAAAATTTTGTATGAATAAAAAAATAAATCATGTACATATATAACTATATTTTAGTAAATATTAAAATTTATAATTAAAATCTATAACGTAAAATAAATAAAATCTATATCTGATTCTCTTGTTGAAAGGATTATTCATCTTTATAATTAACTTGTATAAATTAAATTGAATATATATATAAAACGTGAATTCTCAAACTAACTGCTATTATCATTTTTTTTTATTTTAGTAATAGTCCTGAAAAGTTGTTAATATTTTAACAAATAAAGTTGTATATTTTAATATATGTAATAGATACTTATTATTTTTATTTGTATGGTTTAAGGATTGAAGAAATCACAGGTAATCGAGTGGATGCAAAGTCTCTCGATCTCGGTGTAAATGTCAGTACAGAAACAACCACCGAAGAGGATTATGTGGCGACTCTACCTACCGTGAAACCCGAAGATGTTGTTTTGGATAATCAAGTAATTGTAACTTTAACATTGCAGGATGATATGTTGATAATAATAATTGTAACTTTTTCATTGAAAACAAAAACCGACCTCAGAATTTTGCTCGGTTTCAATTCAATTCTCCACCATAGACCACATCCACACGGTGAAGCAGTTGATGGAGAAGTGTCACGAGTACAACCGACCCCATGCCATGGCCTTCGTTGATTATGAAAAGGCCTTCGACAGTGTCGAATATTGGGCCGTGTTCCACGTTCTCTATCGCTGTAACATCGACACTCGCTACATAGATGTACTTCGGGAGCTGTACTCATCTGCAACTATAGAGGTTCGAATGCATTAACTAACCAACCCTGTACCAATCAAACGGGGAGTGTGGCAGGGAGACATCATTTCGCCAAAACTGTTTACTGCAGTCCTAGAAGACGTAGTAAAACACTTGATTGGACGAAATGTGGCATTAACATCAATACGGTTTGCAGACGACCTAGTACTCTTCGCTGAAAACTTTAACGATCTCCAGCGTGCGCTGCGACAACTGTATGATGCTTCTATGTGGGTGGGCCTCAAGATGAATATGTCCAAGACTAAGACAAGGTTATGGTGAACATCTCCAACGTCACAAATTTCACAGTTGGAAGTGTGAAAATGTTGGAGATTGTCGATCAATACGTTTATCTCGGGCATATTTTATCTTTTGGCAAGGAGCGTCAAATGAAGGACATCACCAGAAGAATTCAGCTTGGGTGGGCCGCATTTGGCAAGTTGGACGACATTCTTAAGTCAGCTAAAACTCCACAACAGATTCCACTAAAACTTGGCAAATAGACGTAATTCCACGCGCTTTTGAGGTCGGTTTTTTTAGTACTATGTACTGTATCGGGAGTTTTCAAAATGTTAATTTAAGCTTTTATTTTTACAGTACATGAAGGTTGTGTTCAATAAAAACGGAGATGTAACAAAAATAATATTTAAAGATGGAACAGAAATGCAGTTTACCATCCGCAATTCTTATTACTCAGCGAATTACTTCCAGCATGAGGAAGGACATCACACGTCCGGAGCTTACATTTTTGGCTCCAGCGACCTTCAAAGTGTAATTTATTATTATTTATACAAACACAAAACAAATACAAGTAGTAGGGTGGCAATTGTTATTATTTAAGTTCAGGATACTATAGGAAATGAAACTATTTTTCCGGATTTAAATTGCATGTATTTGTTTTTTCAAACAAACCGACGTTTCGGGCCCTTTACAGGTCCCATGGTCACGGTTGACTGAGGTGGTACAGTCATCAACCAGTTACGTCTAATATTTATATTTATTTAAACTTTATTGTACAATATACTGAAATACTGTCATTCTGTACCAGTCAACCAGTGGGCTAAACAGAAAAAAAAACACAATAGGTTGGTGCTAGACTTAAACAAGAAGAACAATATACTGGAAATCTAATCGATAATTAGTATGGTATAAAATAAATAACATAATAGAAACATACTTACTATACATACATAATAAACTTACATATATATCATAATAATAAATAATATAATATATGTACCTGAAGCAACATTATACAGTCTTGATTTTCACAATTGTCAAACACATGTGTCAGCACAATATGCGTTTGAAAGATAATTTGGTCTGAGCTTGTCTTACATGGAGCGGGAGGGCGTTCCAAAGATGGAAGAAATATTAATGCAAACCACCCTATTTTTTCACTATAGTTACTAAAAAGTTATTAATTAAATATCTTATTTTTAAGTTTACAAAGAACGTTCCAATTTACGCTACATCTGTTTTACAAATTATTTTATTTTATTAAGTTAAAATTATTATTAATTAATAATGGAAATTAGAACAAATTAAAACAGAGGGCCACTGCACCCATCACTTTGAGACATAAGTTAACAAGTCCCCATGTGCCTGTAATTTCAACAACACCTTTACTTCTAAACCGGAACGCAGTAATGCTCACATTACTGCGTTCTCTCTACTAGCTCTACTGCTACTAAAGTAGCCATATGTGTAGCCCGTTAAGCTTTCGTCTTGGTCTTCAATTGTTTTGATTTCGCTACTTACTTTCAGGTAGACATGCGCATGATAAATACTATACAAGGGAACATTGTAAAAGAAGTCAGATTCATATCATCTAAAGATGTGCGCAACAATCTGATATTATACGAGGGTCTTAATTACTTGGAATGTGAATGGCTAGTAGGTCCGATAAACGCTGTTGATCGTAAAGGCAAAGAATACGTTATTCAATATATGACAAACGTAAAAAGCCGGGACGAGTTTTTTACAGATTCCAATGGTAGACAAATCATTAAGAGAAAAAGAGACAAAAGACCAACCTGGGAATTCGACACTGTAGAACCAATACCGGCCAATTTCTATCCAGTCACTAACAAAATATTTATAAACGACGAGAGACTTAAGATTGCTGTTCTCACAGACAGGGCTCAGGGTGGCACTTCTGCTGACGATGGAGAAATAGAATTAATGCTACATAGGAGATTGTTTGAAGATGATTCTCTAGGCTTACTTGAAGCGCTAAACGAAATTAATGATTTTGAAGGCCTTGTAGTCAGAGGTAAACATAGAGTTTTAATATCTGACGCGGAAAATAAAGAACAATATATAAATGAGAAAAAAGAGGTTATCCAATTTCATTTAGAACCTATTGTTTTAGTCGCAGAAGCGTCGCAAGTCAGTTTAGAAGATTGGTTTTACTTGCCGAATAAGACTTTTTCTTGGATGCACAATGTTCCCAATGGAATTCACCTTTTGACACTTGAATCTTGGGGAAATAAGACATTGTTATTGAGACTTGAAAACTATCTAGAAACTTATGATTTGGATAATACAACTATAGAAGTTAATCTGGCAGCAATTTTCAAAAATATACAAGTTATATCGGTTAAAGAAACAACGTTAGGAGCCAATATGTGGTACGAGGATTATATAAAAAAGGTTTGGAATACGGAAAAGCAATTTTCGTGTAGTTTTAACGACGATTATGGAAATTATGGAGGAAAATTCGCTGATAATATAGATGAAATTCATGATTGTGGAATGATTGTTCATTTCAAAGCAAAACAGATAAGAACTTTCGTTGTTGATTATCTTATTTTATAAAAAAATTACACAAGCCTTTATAAATACCGTGGTTCCATTTTGATGATTTCAGAATGGAGCCACAGGATTCCATTTGAGAGTTTTAACGCTTGATACAGAAGCGTGCTGTTGATGTACTGTATGAAATACACCTTATGGACGCCACAAGGGTACTGGCAAATGGAACAGTTGGACCGTTAGGCCGCTAATTTGGAACGACTAAGCGTACAGCGGGGCGTTCAAGCGGTGCATTTTTCTTTGTTGCGTGCACGCTGTAAAACGACTGAGGTTACTTCATCTGTCTCTACTCATAAGGGGAGGGTTTTAAATACATTTTTTTTTAAGTTTTTTTAAATACAATAAAACATGCTTAAATTGGATAGATTTACATATTTGCGACTGCTTAATAATAAGTTCATTTAACAATAATTTCACATATAAACTAGCAATTATATACAGCTATTATTATTAAAAACGCCTTGAATTGATGAAATAGCACAATCAACTAAATAATTGCTAAAAGTAATTGCTCCTAAATTAAAGTTAGGCACTATTTATAAAAATGAATCTTCATGCGTGAACAGCCACCCTTTGAGGTGGATGATTTCCTTCAAAATGAAATGGGACCACTATGGAAGTACCCCCTTTCCAACAAAAAAAGAATCATGAAAATCGGTTCACAAATACCGGAGTTATCGCGTAACATACATACAAAAAAAAAAACAGTCGAATTGAGAACTTCCTTCCTTAACTTCCTCCTTTTTTGAAGTTGGTTAAAAAAGGCCCGATTGTTTTATTTGGGGCATTACTTATAGTCAAGTTTGCCACTATGCAATCATTCTGTTTACAAGCAAATGTGAAAATATTTATATTTCTCCTCTATAAATAATGAACCCAAAAGATATACGTGTAAGTACGGAATGGGTGAATAATAAGAGATATTTCGTCTACAAATGTTCGTATTCAACAATAAAACTCCTAATCTCTTTCGCTCTCAAATTAATTACAAAATCTTCATCAATCACGTCTTTACCTCTTCCACCTTCTTTAGCCGCTTTCAAGTCACCATAACGTCCATAATCATCATTGAAATTCGTCGAAAATGCTGCCTCATGCCTCCAGTGATGTTTTTTATAATCAGTTTTCCACATATTGCCAGCCAGTTTGGTCTCTTTGTAACTTGTAACTGTTATAGTTTTGAAAATGGTCGCTAAATTTACGTCTATAGCATCATGCTTCTTATCACCAACATCCAAATAATTTTCCAGCCTTAATAATATTTTATTATCCCCAAATGGTTCCACAGTTAACAAGTGTATACCTTCTGGCAACGTGTTAGTAAAAGAAACATCCTTATGGGTTAGTTTTAACCATTTTTCTAAAGGTATTTGTGATGATTCACTAATCAAGATTATTGGTTGTAAGTGAAATTCTATGACTTGTTTCTTTTCTCTTATCGAATTTTTCTTGTTATTACCATCGCTAAATAATAATCTATGTTTACCTCTCACAACGAGGCCTCGTCCTTGAGAGATTTCGTTTATTGGCTCCAACAAATCCGTATTGGCCAATTTTAACAACCTTCTGTGTAGCATCAGTTCTATTTGTCCATTTCTTAATGACGAACCACCTTGTGCTCTATCAGTTAGGACAGTAAACCTATATCTTCTATCATTTATATGAATCCTGTTTGTAACTGGATAATAATTACTGGCTATTGGGTCGATAATTGTGAAATTCCACGTAGGTCGTTGAAACAATATGCGTTTTAACATTTGTCTACCATTGGAGTCTGTGAAGAACTCAGCGTTGTTAAACAAGTCTGTATTATATTGCACAATTATTTCTTTACTAATATTATCAGTAACATTTATAGGTCCAACGAGCCATTCAGTTTCAAGAAAATTTAGATCCTTATAAAGTTTAATGCTTATATGTAAATATTCATTAGCAGAAAGACGGATTTCGTTGACTATAGGCCCGTTGGCTGAAGCTTTGACATCAAACAGCATTGATCCATTTTTAACCGATTGATACCTATAAGCATCAGATAACATTCTTTGTGATCCCACTTTAATTGTGTAACAGTTAAAATTAATGTTGAATCGGATCTTTGGTCCTTCGTTTAAAATCACATGCGTTATCTTTCCATCAGAGTTGAGACGCAGTTTCATGAACTGTAACAAAAAAATGAGGTTCGTTAACATTATAATCTAACAACTCATGATCATCGTCAACCGCCTGAGAAGAGGTCTCTTCAGAAGGTTGTGAACTTTCTTAGATATGCAGGTTTAATAATGATTATAGTTCGTCTAATGTTGCTCTTTTAATGTTCCCATAAATCTACTAAATCAGCCGGTTTAAACTGTATCTCACGAAGCCGAAATGATGGCTCATCGCGGGCACGTCTCCTCTGTATTGAGTTATGGTAGGATACTGTGGGAAAATTCCGTAGATGTGGGTAGGGCGTTTGTAGTACAAAAGAAATGCATTCGCGCAATTTGCGGCGGTAAACCAGATGACACATGCAAACCTTTATTCAAAAAACTCAATATACTACCTCTTGCCAGCATGTATGTTAGAGACATCTATGTGTTTATCAAGACTCACTTTAGACATTTCAGAATACAGAAATAATTCAACGGCAAACTCGAGTTAAAATTATGAACCAATTATACCAACCTCGGTGCCATAAAATAATTTATACGAATGATTGCTTCAATACGCACGTAATCTAGATTTTTAATAATTTACCAAATGACATTAAGAGGGAGCAGAGGAAAAATTCCTGATCTTCGATTTGATTTTAGATGGGTATATTCACTTTAAAGTTAAAAATAAAATATTGTATGAGTAACTACACGATATATTCAAGCATAGACACTAATCAGAAACATAAAACAATAAAGTTTCCTCGATAGATAAAAATCACGAAATGACCTCTAATTTTCACATTTTTTTGATTCATCCTCGAAATGCTACAGGTTATTAGGACAAAAATTAGATAATTAATTATATTAATTCACGATCGAGAACTATCACTACGGATTTTTTTTTAATCCCTTTAGTTTTAGAGTTATTCCGCTAAAACGAATTTGGTACTTTTAATGCGCAAAATTCAACATCTTCTGTCGCATGTCACGCGAATTTCAGGCATATATTTGTTTCACAAATTTGGGCGGAGCCAATGTCAAAACTTTTTTGGCATGCTCCCTATTAAATTACTACAAGGACGTACTTTTAAACTACAATTGACAAGATGGCTTTTGACACATTGTTTCTATAGTAGTAAAGAATATTTCGATAAAATGCAATGTACTGTACACAAGACACAATAAATTCCATTACATTTGCACACAAGCTTGCAGGTTGATTATATTATACCTAAATTGTAATTAAACTGTATTCTGGCAAATAAACGTATTCTATTCTATTTTATTAACCGACTTCAAAAAGGAGGACGTTCTCAATTCAACTGCATGTTACGCGATAACTCCGGTATTTGTGAATCGATTTTCATGATTATTTTTTTTTGTAAGAAAGAGGGTACCTCCATAGTGGTCCCGTTTTATTTTGAAGAAAATCATCTACTACTAAGGGTGGCTGTTCACGCATTAAGATTCATTTTTATAAATAGCGCCTAAATTTTATTATTTTTATAAATATCTGGGAATTATAATTGACCAAAGACTTTCGTGGCATTCCCATCTGGAACTGATTATGGGCAGAGTAAGGAAACTAGCATGGATTTTTAAAACTTTAAGACCCGTAACGGATAGAGAGCTATTAACCAAATCTATGTAGCTCTTGTTCAGTCATTTATTGTTTACTGTATACCAGTATGGGGGGCTACCAGGATGAAGTTTATTGACGTAGAGAGAGCTCAAAGAGCCCTTTTGAAGGTCATGTATTTCAAAGCTTTTAGATTTTCTACGGATGTTCTATATAAGATCGGCAACCTCTTGAGTGTCAGAAAGCTGTACATTCTGAACATGACCCTAAGAGTACAAAAAGCATATTCACACACTGTCCGAACAGCATTTGCCAGTCGACAGTACAACTCGCAAGCTTGTCCCATGAAATAAGCATACCGTAATTAACGACACTACAAATCATCGGTCGGGAATAAGACCTCCAGTCTGTGTCTTTGATTTAGCTGGCTCTCTTTGCACTTCAATCTGGAACACATCAGCTACTTTGCAATAAAAATGGTGGACGGTGGTATCCCGTGGGGTTTTGCATAGGACCGTACCACCGGTAAAAAGTTTCAAAGAAATTGAACTTATAGTGTTAGTCTCACAGCGTTTTGCTAAGGCTTTACAATATTATATAGTCATAGCTAAATAATATTTCGCTTTAAATGTGACTCGAACCATGCTTGCAT
>NW_020654229.1:1264265-1280972 GCF_003589595.1 Hyposmocoma kahamanoa | reverse complement strand
AAAGACGACATGGCTCCAGAATCCACACAAACTTGATTCAAAGTGTAGATCCATAGCATTTAAGTTTATTTGAAAAGAGCAATCCCTAGAGTTTCTTGCTCGGTCTTCTCAGGGAGGTCAGCGTAGTGAACGAGCAGTAGCTTAAATGTGACGTTTTCAAGTGTAAATTTATTTTACCTGTGGAATAAATAATCTTTGACTTTGACTTTGACTTTGACTACAAAACACGTCTGGAACAATTTTATTTGTGTAATGCGCCTCAAAATACAAAATTAAAAAGAAAAATCAGAGTGAATCTTTGTTGGGACATTAGCTGAAATTTGTGTTATGTTTCCTATTTAATTATATTGTTTCATGTTTAAATTTCTATTTTACTCGCGTCCACGTTTGTTTTTATTTTATTCATATATTTTTATTTCATTTAATCGGCATTTTCGAAAAAGGTCCACTGAAAACCAGCGCTGTGGCCCTGCAGCAGTATTAGCTGAGTTGGGTCCTTTTCAGTGCAATAATACACTTTTAATACTAATTATTAATATTGTACTCCACGTGTATTGTGCTGAATAAATTTCTTTCTCTCTTTCTTTCTTTCTAAAGTGTAAATTTAAAAATACGAGTGGTCTGGAACCGGAGAAAGGCGATAAAAAGTTAGGATGAAGGTAAGGAAGCCACACCGTCACATGCTGCTACTAGATGGAGTCCCCTTGATAACCTATAAGCAAGCAAACCACTGAGGTCGGTCGTCTAAATACATAGTTCTCTCTTCATCCAAAGCTACTTACATCGCAACATTCTCCGCTTGATTTAGTACATTTTGCTAATATTGTTGCTTCTCGAACACGACCTGATACAGTTTTCGCTAAGACCATAACAAAAAACAATATATATCTAAGCATTATATTGCTTACACAACGGTTTCAGAAAAAATAACAAACACTGAATACAACATCTACACCAACAACAACAAATTTTTCATTTAACTTTTAGATAAAATTGCTGGGAAAAATTTTTTTTAGAAAACGATTCCGTGTGTTGCAGAATCGGAACTAGGTTAATAACTGATTTGGCAATATGTACAATGATGAACAAAATTAGTTGCCTTGGATTCAATCGAATTATTGGATTAATAGCAGCAGAGTCCAGCGAAGTACTGCCGCCTTATCTATTTCTGCCGCCAAGCAGTAATGTGACCATTACTGCGTTCCGGTTATGACGAGTAAGGGTGCTGGTGAAATTACAGGCACTGTGTCTCAGAGTGACAGGCGCAGTGGCAGTGTATTTCAGGTCTTTGCGATTTAAAGCTCCGAGTGATACTGCAATTGTTATGGACAGGCGTGTCACTTACCACTAGGTGGACGACTTGTTCGTTCGAGTACTAAAAAAACCAGACCTCAAAAGTCATTCATCCCCCAGTTTGCCACCCTTAGAGGTGGAATATTTTCTTCAAATTTAATAGGGACCACGTCTGAAGTACTTACCCTTTTTCCAACAAAAAAGAATTAATAAAATTGGTTCACAAATCAATGAGTTATCGCATCACATATACACAAAGAGATACACGCGAACTGAGAATCACCTCATTTTTTAAAGTTGGTAAAAAAATAAACATGTTTCTAATAAATATTTTGACGGGCTTCATTTTTGCAGCTCATTGTACCTAAGTTCGGAAATGTTAGTGTTATGTTTCTTGTGTTGTAGATTGTAGCTTGATAACGTATGCTATTGTTCGCATTGTGTCAGTTGGATTCCCGGAATGGGTCTACGTAATAGGGCAGACTTATTATAGTTTAAAGCAATGTTAGCGCAGTTTTCAGAACATTTTCCTCTATGAAGGAATTCCTGGATTCGACTACCATTAGCAACCCATTTTTACGTCCCACTGCCAGGCATGGGTCTCCTCAGGTGAGGGTTTAGAGAGGTGATGGGGACTTTACACATTTTCCGAGGATTGTGATAATTCTTTGACGTGCAGGTTTTATCACGACGTTTTTTTTTACAATATCAAGTGTTCATCCCGTGATGAACAAGTCGTGCGCCTGATGGTAAGCTACACGCCTGTCCATAACAGTTGCAGTGCCACTCAGAGCTTCAAATCGCAAAGATCTGAGGGGCACTGCCACTGCGCCCGTCACCCTAAGACATAAGTTGACAAGTCATATGTGTCTGTAATTTTACCAGCACCCTTACCCTTCAAAACCGGAACACAGTAATATTAACATTACTGCTTAACGGTAGAAATAAGTAACGCGGCAGTACGTCTCTGGACGAAATCTTTCACAAGCTCTATTGCTTCATTACAAAACCTTCATCGAAAAATTCATAGCAAATTCCAAAAAAACTCATGGCATTTGAACATTATTTCGATAGCTAACCACTAACAAGTACTCTTAACTTTTATCAGAATACTAAACGTACAAAATCCAGCCATTGACACTCTATCTACACACAACTGAGGTGATTTAAAATTAGCAGAATTGGTGCTCAGGAAAATTACATAGAAATCACGTATTAGGCATTCATTAGGTTAACTTGCTTGCGTAACTCGCTTAGCGCATACGCTAAAGCCTAAAATAGCGAAAGTATTTTGTTCTTCCGCAGTGGTAGCAACACTAGTTAAAAGATTCCTGCTGAAACTGGACCTCTTAGACTGCTCCCGGCTAGGCGCTAATGGGGTGGCTCAAGTTCAAACCTTGAGACGGCTAGAACATCTCGCCCAGTGTTATTTGTTACCGCCACTTGTGTTAACGTACGTAACAATTTCAGGGACTATATTATATATAGTCTTTCTTGCTAGCGTAACTCGCTTCGATCTGTCGCGTACGCGCAGGACTGTTTACGAGTCGCTCGCTTGCGCCGGCCGCTTGCTTTTCGTTGGAACTCTTTGGGTTGCGTGAGTTTGATATCTATTTCCACGCAAGCAATAGGGAACGTTTGCGGAGGACAGCACCACTGGTGAATCACAGAGCAGCAGCCGGTTCGAGTGTCGACAACCGAAGCAACGCAATCGTGAACGCCTTTGCGCGGAAGACAGATTTCTACGCCGTGCACCCAGCGAGCGAAGAACGTAAGTTAGACTCGCGAGCCCGGCATCACTCAAACACGACGTGAGTCGGTATTTCCAAATTACGTTCGGAAATAACATTTCTTGTTATAATACAATTCTTATTATTGTGCAATGAGATCCTTCCCACGGATATTTTAAAATTATTTCGATTGTTTAAAAAACAACATTATTGTGTAATTTACAAACATTATTTAAACAAATAGTAATGTTGCGATACTTCGTATCGATGTCGATAAAATGGATGAAATAATTTTTTTTATTGTAATGTAAGTGTGAATTTGACCTCCATCTCACCTGATGGAAGTGACGATAAGGTCGACGATGGAGCATGCACACCTAGATAATGCCTATTCACTCTCGCCTTGAAAAGGTCCAAGTTATAACATTCAGGGAACAAGTCTGCAGGCAGGGAATTCCACTCCATAGACGTTCGCCATATAAATGTGGAAGCGTAACGCTTCGTGCGAATCTTTGGAATATCCCCAACATAGGGGTGGAACCCAAGCCTACGCCTAGTTCCCCGATGATGGAAAGGGGAAGGCGGAATTAAATCGTGTAATTCCATCGCACACTCTCCGTGATATATCCTGTAAAATACCGATAAGCAAGCAACTTTACGGCGGTGTTCAAGGTCCTGCAGCTTCGCCTCTACTAATTCCGAGTCACCTATAAGGCTCTTGACACGCTCGTCAATTGAATCCAAGGTGGCCAGTTGATATGTAGCAGAGCCATCCCAAATTGCAGTTTTGTTTATGATATCGAGTTAGAGCGCTTGCGCATTACGTCCGAATCCTGTCAGTTCCGAATTCGAGAAATGACGGTCCCAAATGTCACAGGAAGGTGTGCAAGCGATATTTGTATTTTCTGGGATTCGAACCGGACTTAGTGCACAAGCGACATCCGAAGTGGGTCCAATTTTTCTAGATTTGTATAGTCTCGGATTCGAAACTTACGAACTAAAGTTCAACTGCTAGTTCGTGCGCCTGGTTGTCAGAGACATGCTTACCCACGACACTTACCAACAGTGCCATTCGGAGCAAAGATGTTACTACACTCATCACCCTGAGATACACAGTTGTCAAGTCCCATGTGCCCCTAGTTTCACCAGCAGCCCGTACCCTTCAAAACCGGAACACGCTATTTCTCACATTGCATTGAATAAAAGAAGTGTTAAGCGACATTTTGACAACAAAAGCGTCATTTAGTTTCTATTCAGCGACAAGAAAAATTTAACGACTTTTTTGGCGCCTTTAATATGATTTCATCTTATCTCATATATTTTCTACTCAATGGTAGGATTGTATTGGCCATTAGGTGTAAACTACGTTCGGACGTTGTCGCAGGACACTGCGACTGATATCTCCGGTGCTAGTCCGGATAACTAGTAGAGGATAAGCTAGATAGATATCCTTCGGTCTATCCAGGCGCGTAGGAATAATGGGAACTGGAGAGATGCTTCGGCGTCGGGAAATGAGAGTGCCTACACTGCCGCGGTTAAGTGACAAAATATTGTTTTCAGATATTATAAAAAAAATAATAACACAGCTTTAGAATATTGAAATTGTTTGATGATATTTCAGCTATGCGTCGTTAGGGTAAGTTCCGATAAGTCAAACAAGTTAACTAATTGTAACTGTTTTTAAAAGATAATATTGTGCTCTATATTTTGCTATTTAAAACGGTTATTTGACCACGTTTTAGTTAGTGGACAGCAGTACAGCTTCATCACAAGTGAGGAGAGTTGGTAGTTAGTTTAATTTAGATTCAACGGCTTAGCGGTGGCAACTGTTAATATTGTGCAATGCATAACGGAAAATGAACGTGCCAGCAACTCCGGTACCTATCTGGGAAATAGGGAGGGTACAGTACGTGCACCCGGTGTTACTCACCTGAGGCTAGCCTACTAGCCTTTTGAGCACCGAATAAAATCCCTGACAACCCTGTCCACGGGCTGATCTAGGTTCAGGATCTGAACTTTTAAAGTCCCTCTGCGGACTTACTTGCACAGGTTATATAGCACTGTGTGACGGTGTGACCTCCTTGCATCGTCATACCACCTTTTTATTTAAATTTCTTATTTTATTCTCAAACTCGTATTTAAATTCAAATTTTGAATTGTCTTTTGCCTCGCATTCTGATTTTGTTTCGTTCTATCGTCACTCCCTGCCCGATCGCGGCAGAGAATACATCTTCTTGTAATTTTTTTTTTGAACCGTTTACCATTTTGCTAAAAATCTCTTGTACAATATACATTTTTAAGATCATAAGTATTGTTAAAACCGCAATAAATACTTATAAAACTGGATTTATTACCATTACCCTTTACCCTTTTGAAATTTCAACTTTAAACTTACTAAGTAAGATGTTTGGAGGCTGCGGAGGCTACTACTACATTCCATCCCACAAGACATAAACCACCAAAATCCCAGGTTGATCGGGCACTATAATCAAAAGTTAAGTCGAAAGATATGAGCCTGGTCTTTTATCTGTGACATGACCATAAAAATCTTGCCAATGAAATGTACTTTATGATGAGCACCATAAGAGTAGAATTTTCAAATGGAGTGGAAATATAGTTTTAGCGACAACTACTTAGCTACTTTTAAGCCTTCTGTCTAGCGACATTTGCGTTAGTACAGTTAACAATACTGTCCGTTTGGAAGCTAGGATGATACATATACTCAGACAAAGGCTTCAAAACAAATAACTCGAAAAATTTTTAAGAACTAAATCGACAACTGACCACAATATATGGAAACATACTGGTAAGTAGAGCTTCTTGTGAGAGAGTTCGGAGCAGAGAAAATTTGATTTGAAGGGTAAGGGTGCTCAGATCTTTATAGCCTGGCACACGAATTGTTCGTCCCGTCATTTGGTATAATAAAAAATATCGAAAATCGATAAAAATATCGCATCGATACATCCTTAATTAGGCTTGACCTAAATAGTAACGCATTGCAAAAACAAATTCTTATTTAGTACCTTTCACACACTGGAACCATTTAGTAGTGGCGGTGATTGTCATAAAGAAAAAATATTTTTTTTATAAAATTATAAATTATTAATCTAAAGTCATAACGATATGAAACTTTGTATCAATTCCGAAAAACTTAAGGCTGGACATGACGTGACGTAGTGAAGTGCTTGAAAAAATAGTGCTGTCGAAGTCTGATCAATGATTTATCATTAATAAATAACAAAGTGCTTTTATCATATGAAAGTCATAAAAACAATAATTACGAACTACATGGAACAATAAATATAGTAGTAAGGCTACAAATGCAAAATCACAACTTTTGAGGAGAGAGGTTTATTAGTTTCCGAAAACAAAGCTTTTCTACTCCAGTACTTCATATCGACACTGGATGTTACCTGATAACTTCGACATTTGTGAACAGATTTTGATGCTTCTTTTTGTTGTTGGAAAGAGGGTACCTCAGAAGTGGTCTCATTTAAATTTAAAGAAAATATTCTACCTTTAAGGGTGGCAAACTAGGTGATGAATGACTTTTAAGGTCGGTTTTTTGTACTGAGATTATTATTGCCGTTCACAAAACTGGATACAATGACCGAAAAGTGTTTCATTGTCATAGTCATACGATGGAATTCCACAAAACACATTTTTTTTTAATACTGTAACACCACAACCTAACAAACATTTGAATACAAAATAATTTAGTACTCTCGCGTTGTCGCTAAATGGCGTTCAGATGAAATAGAACGCGCTATCGTTTTGTTACATGAAAAATTATATCTTACTACAGCTTCCAGGTAGCTTCTACTGGTTGAGACTACTTTTGGAACAAGAGAAACGACACCTGCGTTAACACCTATTGCTTCCACCGGCTTGGACTCTAGGCAAACGCGGCGTTACTTCAACTATAACTTTATATGTCTGTACTGTACACCATAACGCGCAATAAAAGCACGCACCCTTGTAATCGTCGCACTCATTTGGTCGTACCTACTTCAACTACAAGTATTATAACTTTAAATAGCTCAGTATGACTTCTTTTTATTTTCCCGATATTTCGGAACGGTTGCACGCTCCATGGTCACGGGTTGACTGGACGGCGGCAGATGACAGCTTTATGAGCAGACATATCTGTCTACCCTCTTGCGCTGTAGACGACTACCTTCATCGCGATTTGTTGTGGCGTTACCATTGTCACTCACTTTTTTCACACAAACCACACTCACTGTATCCACACGCGAAACTGAACTCGAGGTGTTTTTGTTTTTATTACTACACGCACTAAGGACCGGATTCCATGCACTGGACAGTTTAAAACCATCATCACGGTTAAATGTTTTGTACTTCGTGATTTCGATGGCTTCTCGTACCAACAGTGGTATGTAGTGACGTTCTGTCGAGAGTACCTGGGGGCTATGCAACTCGATCCAGTGGTTAGTGTCAGTCTGTGTGAGATGTTGTGCTATAGCCGACTTCTGTGCATCATTGTTTTTTACTGCTCGGATGTGTTCCTTCATACGATCGACAATTGTTCGTTTAGTCTGACCGATATACGAATAAATATTTAAATAGCTCTCCTGCAATATTTCCCAAATGCACGTTAGACGTTTTACCTTTCCAGGATCGATATACATTCTCATCGTATGACTATGATAACCAAACACTTTTAGTTTCCAACAAAAAAAGAATCATCAAAATTGATTCACAAATGCCGCGAGTTATCGCGTAACATACATACAAAAAAAAAATAAAAAATAACGTACAGTCGAATTGAAAACCTCCTCCTTTATTTCAATCGGTTAAACAAATTCTACCGATGAAATTATTCATTCGCTTTTTTAAAAATTAAAATTAAAAATATAGAAGCCACACGTCGAAAGTGGTATATGAAACAATTTTCATATGTTAAAAGCACTTTCGACGTGTGTCTTCTACCGAAAGCTAGACATCACGAGTATTTGAAGACTTATAACTCACACAGCTGTGCATGGCTCTTCTAGATTTAAAACGCAATGTATTTGGTGCAGTTATTACTATTTATAAATTGCGTAAATTCAGCTATGGATCCGTTTACCCTGGACCTTGTTACACCTCTGAAGTCATTGGGCGAAGCGTGTGGATATGAGGTAAGGCTTTTAATCTTCCTGCATTTCCGCGTCCCGGGAAAAAATACCGAGGGTCAGCTGTCTCGAAAATGCCAGGAAAAACGAGACTTTCGGGACTTTTTTTATAATACCAAAGTGACTAGACGCACTAGTTATGCGCCTGGTGGTTTTTTCTTTTTTTTTATTCTAATGTAAGTGCTCATTTGTCCTCCATCTCACCTGATGGATGAAAGTGACGATGAGGTCGATGGAGCATGTACATCTAAATAATGCCTATTCACTCTCACCTTGAAAAGGTCCAAGTTATAACGTTCAGGGAACAAGTTTAGTCTGCAGGCAGGGAATTCCACTCCATAGCCGTTCGCTATATTAATGTGGAAGCGTAACGCTTCGTGCGAATCTATGGAATATCCACAACATAGAGATGGAAGTCAAGCCTACTTCTAGTCCCCTGACGATGGAAAGGAGAAGGTGGAATTAAATCGTGTATTTCCATCGCACACTCTCCGTGATATATCCTGTAAAATACCGATAAGCGGGCAACTTTACGGCGGTGTTCAAGGTTCTGCTGCTTCGCCTGTACTAATTCCGAGTCACCAATAAGCCTCTTGCCACGCTATCGACGGCGATAGATGGCCGGAGTTCCTCAGGGTTCCATACAGTCTGCAACTCGATTTCTGCTGCATATCAATAATATGTTAATTCCAGGTACCTTTGCGTATGCTGA
This sequence comes from Hyposmocoma kahamanoa, assembly GCF_003589595.1. NCBI lineage: Eukaryota > Metazoa > Arthropoda > Insecta > Lepidoptera > Cosmopterigidae > Hyposmocoma > Hyposmocoma kahamanoa. Next base: position 1,272,102 of record NW_020654229.1, on the reverse strand, counting down.
TGACCGCACAGTTGTATATAGGTACTTGACCAATGCAATGCAGTGGAGAGAAAATCGAGAGTCTTGTCGAGAGTCCATGGTTAGCCGCTTAGATTTGACGCTCAAGGCAGTCTCTGATTGGGGCGATGCCAATCTTGTCAAATTTAACGCTACCAAAACGCAGACGTGTCTATTCTCCACTAAACGGAGTCCCTTTGAGCTTACTCCGACATTTCGTGATATATCCATACGGATAGCCGACTGTCTCCAGCTACTTGGAATCGACCTGTCGTCCAATTTGAACTTTGGCACATACATTGAGGCGTTATTTTACACCGGGACAGTTGCTTCAGCTGTATTAAGCACAAGCCCGGTCGTGTAAGGAGTACTGTTACCATCTTTGGGATGGCTCTGCTACATGCCAACTGGCCACCTTGGATTCAATTGACAGCCAGATTCGGATTAGTAGAGGCGAAGCTTTGAACACCGCCGTAAAATTGCCTGCTTATAGGTATTTAACAGGATATATCACGGAGAGTGCGATGGTATTAGAGGATTTAATTCCGCCTTGCTGGTCCATCATCGGGGTAGTCCCACGTAGGCTTGGTTTCCACCCCTATGTTGTGGATATCCCAAAGATTCGCACGAAGCGTTACGCATTTATATGGCGAACGGCACCTTGAACTGTAATTATTGTAATTGCAACTGAATATTGATTTGCAGAGCTGCGGCATTACTCAAGAAGGAATGTTAAACGTCCATATTGTGCCTCACACACATTACGAGTACGGCTTCCACAGGACTTTTTATGAGCATTATACTGGATGTGAGTACTTACTACAGAGAATTCTTATTATGAGTGTCTTTGAGAGAGAAGTTTAAAGAAACTAACATTAGTTTTTAAATACAAAGATCGAACACTTAAAAAAATTCCTTCCGCTTTCGGCTGGATTCGGTCTCAGATGCTACGCCAACTAAGCCACGGAACGAACTAGTGGACCTTACGAATTTTCTTTGTGCTTCACATCTTTGTTTTTGGTTTTTAACGATGTTGGTTGGAATTCAGCCGGAAAGAAGGAATTTTTTCTAAGTGTTCCATAAAGTATTAATAATTATAACAAAATAGTGGAGTATCGAGTTCATAGGTTTTCGCGATTGCTACACACAGGAATTGAAACTTTTTTTCCGGATTTAAATCGCGTATATTTGTTTTTTTTTTTCAAACAAACCAACGTTTCGGGCCTTTTACAGGTCCCATGGTCAGTGTTGACTTAATAACACCATTCAAATTTGAATAGGATCACTGTACCCCCTTTCTAAGAAAAAAGAATCTGGGAGTAATTGTACACAATAGTAGTTTATGTAACTGTTACATAATGAAAGGCATTAAATACAAGTGAGAGTTTATATGAAAATATCTCACGAGTGTTTTACATACACTGCTTTATCTACACACATATTATAAGTCTCTGTGATGTGTTCAGGAACCGCATCTTACGACTGGCGAAATGGCGGCAAATAAAACTTTTCTCACGCATGTCACACAATCGTAGTTTTTATTTCTAATTCATAGACAAACTAGAATGGGCCCCAATTATCATATCAGTAGATATCAATTTTGCTATTGACATTTCATTTCGAGTAAAACTTCATCTCGACTGATATTAGAATTGAGGTCCAATCAAATTGTTTTGTTTTTCAGAGATGAGAAGCAATTATAACACTTTCACAGATAAGTAATTTGTTCTAACAAAACAGTTTACCTTTAAGCTGGCCGTAATTTGCGGTTTTTGAACACATTATAGAGAGTTTATGATATGTGTGTAGATAAAAAATATTCAGTGGAATTGAGAACCTCCTCCTTTTCCATGAAATCCCATTAATTCCATGTGACTTTGTGAAAACGACAGTTAAGAATCGACAGTTAATTTAATAATATGAATTCTTTCAGACGAAACAATGTTCGACAAAACCGACATCAATATGAAAAGAACACTAGACATCACGATCACAGAACTCTGGGGAAATGAGAAGAGAAAGTAAGTGCTCTTTCTTACATAATAAGGTAATTTTTCAAATTTGTAAGTTCGTTCAAAGGATATAGGTCTTCTTGGGGTAAGTGCATCAAGTATATAACCAGAAATAGAGACTAAATATTATGTCATTTGTTTGAAAACTATTATGCCAAATCATTACGGTGACAACTGAGTTCCGATTGGCTAACCCGAATTCGAAACAATTGACGGGCGTCGTCAATTGTTTCACTTCAATTCGACCTTTAATGGACGAAAATTGAAAAATCGGTAATCCGATGAAATGTGATTCCGTTTGTTTTGTAATTAGATGTTTTGCTGTTTTTCCCACACCACCGAATGCAACAGCCCCCCTTGTTAGAGATTACAGAATATTTTTGAAATATACGGAGACAGTGTGTCCGCCAGTTGTTGGTTGGCGCTATACTATTTCAGCTTTCTAATTTGTGATTTCATTTAAAAGTGATATAAGGCCCATTTGCCTGATAAGGTGCCAGGAATGGATGACCCTTATTTCGTCTCTATTTCTGGTTATATACTCGATGGGTAAGTGCCATAGTTTGTACTAGTAGGGAGTGTTTTTTAATGTTTTTACCTTATTTATACTATTGATTGCATTATTTTAGTCACAGCCTTGCCTTTCCCTTTTTGTTTTCTTTCATGTTCTATTTCTAATATATTAATGTGTAAATGAGTCCTATTTTATGTTAACTAAGGCTAAGCTACACATTTGTATTTCACCATTGGGCACGGGTCTCCTGTCTGGCGAGGGTATAGATGCCTAATGCGGGTTGGAGACGTCACACGTTTTCCGAGAGTTGTGAACCTTCTTCGACGTGTAGAATTCATCACAATGTTTTCCTTCAGCGAAAAAGCTGATGGTAAATTTAGAATAGAATAAAATAGAATAGACATTTATTGCAACGCCACAACACAGACACAAAAAAAATATTGATACCACTTAGACAAGCAAAACAAAATAAAAAGACGTCATAAACAAAATTAAAATATAAAAAAATTTAAATAAAATGAGCCAAAACAAACAAAATGTTGTACTGCCATGTGTGCGGTTGTGGCGTACGCAAAAGGACTTCATTCAGCTTATGCCTCAGCCATAATTGACTGTGGCGTTTGTTTTCAATTAGCCCTGAGCTGAGATGAGTGACGGACGTGTGTGTCGCAAAATAAAATAAAACTAAAATAAACTGCTTAAATATTTGTGTATGTGTTCTATGTATGTTGTGTTAAAAGTACTTAAATATAGCATATATGTATATATAAATATACCTACTGTGTGCGTTTATACATAGTTTAATTTCAAATGTAACTGCACATAAATGCCGAAAAACTCAGGTCAGATATGCGAGCTTTTAGGCTACCAGGGCTTCTAGCTATAAGCTCTACTAAAAATGGACCCAAATGTTGTCTGAAATAAATAGATTATTATTATTATTAGCCGGACTGAAACTTTTCAGATTCACATTTGCAGACTTTCCATATTTCTTCCACTGGTGGTCACAGAGAGATGGCACTGGTGAGTATGAACAAAATAACAAATATAATAATATCGAGTAAATAGGTTTCCACTTTGGAATTGAAACTATTTTTTCGGATCTAAACCTCATACATATATTTTCGAAATAATACCACGTTTCGGGCTGTTTACGAGTTCCACAGTCATGTCGACCCCACCTACGCAACGCATCGTATGTCCAAATTACCAAGTTTACAGGGTAGCGTTTTAAAGTTTTGAATTAACTGAAATAAGCATAACACATGACTTTAGCATTTCTCAGTTTTATTTATTTATTTATATTTATTTATTTATTTATTTATTCAATGCATTACATGGGTAATATACATGTTCTTAAAGTAAATATAAGTACAGCCATGTAACCCTGCAGGGCACAGCAATTAGTTATAACATAAAATTAAATTATTTTTAATTACTAAACTTGTAAGCTATAATCTATAAAAAATAACATTAAATTTCAGTCATAATCATCAAATTAGTATCAAAATAATATTATATTAATAAAATAGAAGTAACAAGAACAAGGGTAATGATTAATTGTATATGTAGAAATAGATAAATTAAAATATTTTTATTCTTAGCAATCCTTAAAAGTCTCATATAAAATTAATATCATTTGTTATTAATCATATCTTGTCAAATCTATAAATTAACATTTCATATCAGTCGTAATCAATCAAAATCAATGTCTAAAATAAAATTATAACAATAGAATACAAATAATGGAGATAAAAGTAATAATTAATTATTTAAGTAAAAATTAGAATTATTTATTACAATTATTCGGCAAAGCTCGTTCGTTACTCATATAGAGTGATCATCTAATAGACCATCATCGAAACATAACATCTAGGATTTTATAATACTCTATGTGAGTAACGAGCTTTGTCGTCGAAATGCTAAGGTCACGTGTTGTGCTTATTTCAGTGAATTCAGAATTATTAATACAAAGGACGAACACTCAGAAAAAAATCCAAAAAAGCATGCTTAGTTGGTATAGCGTCTGGCATGGTAAGCTAGAAGACGGTTCGAATCCGGTCGGATCGAAGGAATTTTTTCTGGGTGTTCGTCCTTTGTATTAATAATTATAACAAAGTAGTGGAGTAATTTCACAAAAAAAAATTGAATATCAATTCAATAAAAATTTTGAATTCAGAATTTTTAGATCGAACACTCAACCGAAGGAATCTTTTCTGAGTGTTCGATCTTTGTATTAATAATTATAATGAATAAACATTTCAATTGTAAATAACATCGTAAATTAAATATAGTTGAGAAAATTTGTGTAATAGCAAATAACAATTTTATAAATATCTTATCACGTCACTAGGTAAAAGGTTAAAAATTAACAATATGTAGACAACCCCAACACATCAACAGCCACGTTGAGATTGCTCAACATTAAGCAAGTTTGAGTAATCATTTATAAGTAAAAATTGACGGAAACGGAAATTATCCTGTATTGTATTCGCTCCGAGTCTTCTACGTCGACTGCCATATTTAAATATCCACCATTTGCCACTGCTAGGAGCGATAGATATTTTTTTTCTCCAGTTCGTCGAATGGTGTATCAGCTCATCCGTCAAGGTCGACTTTACTTCGTTGGGGGTGCCTGGGGGATGCCCGACGAGGCTACCACCAGCTACCACGCTATCATCGAATCATTTACATATTCACTCAGGTAATGTAAGAGTTCGTCCAGCGAGGTATTGGCGCTTTATTTATTTCTGCCGCCAAGCACTAAGGCGATTAACACACTGAATGAATCACGCGCGCGGTGCCGGAGACGCAGATTGCGTCAACGCGCGGTTTAATCTGCTTGGGGGCAGCGGTGATTATACATGTAGCTGAGATCCTTCTTTGACATAAGATATTGGATAACATCCTTTTTTACGAACCAGATAGATAAATGGATAATTTCAACTTCACTACAAAGATTAAGAAAATGAAGATGAAGATAAATTTTTCAACGACACACTTTTAGACCACGCAATAGATTGCTTCTGCCACGATCTCGGCTACACATACACATACACAGCTCAAGTCCCCATTCGATGTCGGTGAGGATATTCAATGAGCTCCCGCCTATTATTAAAAACGAGGAAAAGTATTCACTGTTTCTAAATAAATTAAAATTACATCTTATTAATAAATGCTATTACAATTTAAATGAATACTTTGATGACAAATAAAAATAATAATATTATAATAAATTTGAATAATAAATAAATGTTAATTATATACTATAAATTTATGCTACTGTAATCTAATAAAATTCAAACTTTTAGGTGACATAATTCTACTCATAATATGACGTATTTCTTTATTATTATATGACATTTTTTTTTAATATTATTATTTGATAAATAACAATTTTAATTAATAATTGAAACCTCGGCCTACCTCTGCTGTTATTGTTATCCCTAATAAAGGGCTCATATGTGTTGCATTCTTTTAAATTTAAGACATGTTTACCATATGAATGCAATAAATATATTGAGTATTGAGTATTGACCACTGAATCCTTTGATTATTTGTTAGGGAAAATCCGAATCACAATTACTGGAATAGACACAAATTTTCGTCGACTTGCAATAGAAATATAAATTTATGAACGTCGAGATCCATTGTAGAAAACTGAATACGTCCTCACGTTTAAAAATCTGCGCGGTAGTGCAGAGTGCAGCGTGCGCGCAGACGGCGCGTGTTTTCCATACAAACTGAGGTACTTCAGTGCAACGTTAAAAAACGCAGCTCCGCGCTCCGTCGCGGGCGCAGTGCATTGTGTTAATCGCCTAATAATTGAATGGTTAGGATGATGTGAAACTACAGAGACATGGGGCATGTGAACTTTGTCTCAGTGTGACAAACGCAGTGGCGGTGCTCGACAGATCTTTGTTTAAAGCTCTAAGTCACGGTCAAAATCAAATAATCATTATTCCTATGAAATAAGCAATAAGCAAAATACACTGGAAATCGCCATACTGTTTAAACTCTACTGCTCATTCGTAGGCAGATTCCCTGAGAAAAATGAGCAAGAAACCGGGGTTTGGTCTTTGTAAATATGCATTTGAATACATTTATCATTACAATATTTAATTTGTTTTAAACATCTTAGATCGAAACTACCTGCAGGAGCTAAGCTTCGTTGTATTTCGACAATCAGTAGCATTGTCGAAATACAACGAAGTCAAGCCAAACAAAATTACAATTGTTTCAAAAGAAACTTATCGACACTGTAAAATTCAGAGTTTTAGTCGGGTATAAAACGTTTCGTCGTTTGTAAACACTTTTCCGGTCTGTGGGTAGATGTTCGCATGCAAACACGTTAGCTATGGCAAGAGTCTGTCACTTGCTCCAGGTTACGAGATAATTGCCTACCGCTGAGTGCGCCGACGTCGGCGCAAGCCATCGAGTCTATAACCAGAAATAGAGACGAAATAAGGGCCATCCATCCCTGGCAACTCGTCAAGCAAATGGGCCTTATATCACTTTTAAATATCAACCCTCGTTTGCACTGAAATAAAAAATTAGAAAGCTGAAATAGTACAGCACCAACAACTGACCTGTGTGTACGTCTCCGTATATTCAAAAAATATTCTGTATTTATTATAATAAAGATAATATCTCTAACAATAGGGGCTGTACCATTCGGTGGTGAGGGAAAAATAGCAAAACATCTAATTACAAAACAAACGGAATCACATTTCATCGGTAATTAAATATTAAATATGTAATTTTTCAATATTCGTCCATTAAAGCAAAGCTCAAGTTAAACTGGTCGATCTGAAGTGACAATTGACGACACCCATAAATTGTTTCGAACTCGGGCTGGACAATCGGAGCGCAGTTGTCACAGTAATGATATTGCAGAATAGTTTTTAAACAAATTAAATGACATTTCGTCTTTATTTCTGATTATATACTCGATGGCGCAAGTGCTCATACAAGTCTGTCATTTATGAGCATTTGGTTCCGCACGACTGCACACGACAGGCAACGTTATTTTCACCTCTCTGAGCGCGTGCTTAGGTTACTTTTTCCTTGTAGTGAGAGCCCATCTTCATAAGTCAGATTTAGTAGGCTATTATAGCGTAGGTATTTTCTATTTTGTACGAGAGTGATGTATCTGTTACGTAGGAACAATAAGTTATTAAGTAATCTGTGCTAAAACTTCTCTTTCACACTTAAAATAAGAATTCGTTATAGTTTCTTATTTATTTAGTACTTAGATCCGGTATAATCATTGACTTACAAATAAATGGACGACGGGTCTAATACAAAAACCACG
>NW_020654229.1:1192847-1214265 GCF_003589595.1 Hyposmocoma kahamanoa | reverse complement strand
CCTTAAACTTATCTCTCAAAGATACTTTGGGGCCCAGATTGTAAATTCTATTGTAATTTGTAGATTGTAAATCCTAATCCTAACTTGTTATACTAACTAACTTATAAACAGACTAATTTAGTATTTCGAATAACCTAACCTCAATACAAAGTACTAAAAAAAATCGACCTCAAAAATCATTCATCCCCTAGTTTACCACCCTTAGAGGTGGAATATTGTCTTCAAATTTAAATGGGACCACTTCTGAGGTACCCTCTTTCCAACAAAATCGTTTCACTAATGGCGGAGTCATCGCGTAACATCATACAAAAAAAACACAGTCGAATTAAGAACCACCTCCTTTTTTTGAAGTCGGTTGAAAATTAAACATTTATTACAGAAAGAAGGTCTCAAAAAAAACTCTCACTTCTAAGTTTCTCGGAATTTATGTGCAAAATGTGAATGTACCAACCATTGACTTACAAATAAATGGACGACGGGTTTAATACAAAAACCACGAAAAAAATGTCCCAAGTCAACCTATTCGAAATTTAAATTGTAATGTCATCGCAGTATCGCGCTGTCAGTAGAATAAATGAAGACTAAAGCGGAGTTTGGCGCTCTGTATACGATTTTAGCGCCTTACAAGTGCGGACACTTTTTAGCGCGGACCCGACGTCCATATAATTGTAAGTCAATGGTACCAACTATCAAAATAAGAATAAAGAAGGCAATTACGCAATTAAAAATCATTAGAATGTCGTAACATTCACAATTCAATCATTTTTGGCAACATTTTATTTTCTTTCACAATCTATCGATAAAACTATCGACAACTACTACATGACTATTTAAAATTTTATGAAAACTGGCAACCCTACAAATGTCATTTTAGTCGGTCTCCGTCGGTTAGAAACTACCACTAGCCGTCACTTTCTTACCTGCACCCAACATCACGCTGGGGTTCGAGGTGTTGGTGCAAGAAGTGATGGCTGCTATGATGACGGAGCCATGGCTGATGCTGTACTGCTTCCCGTCGCTAAATGAGAACGTGCCAGACGCTTTCAACTGCTCGGATGTCAAGCCGTAACCCTTGAAGCCGACCTGGAAAGAAGTAACGATTATAACATGTATAAATCAATTACATTTAAAAGTATGATAGTAAATTCGTGACCTAAAATTATTAACCTTCCCATGTCTGTACATCTTTGAGGCATCTATCTTTGTTAAGACGAACTGGAGTGAATTTCCAGAAAAAGTAAGTTCACAAGCGCACTTATCGTCTTTCGTACCAGGAAATATATGGTCCGAAGAAATATATGTAAAACGGCCCTATACAAAAATAGCGTTGTCGACATGGCACCCAAAATATTTAATAAAATTCCAGACGCAATAAAAAATCTTAGTGGAATGCAATTCAAGCATGTATTAAAACAATTATTTATTGACAAGTGTTACTATAGCATAGAAGAATATTTTAATGACAGTTTCTTAGAATAGGTAAATGCTGACAGTTGGGTACCATTTAGTTATTAATATTTTTAGAATTTTCAATTATTATTAGTTTTTTGACATTGTATCCATTTCTCTTTTATTTTTGTTTTGACATTACATTTTTATTTAATTGACTTCGTATGACACTTTGGCTTATTGCAGAGATTCAATAAAATTATTATTACCATCTATATCATGTACCTGTAATAACGAATAAATAAATGAATTGAATTGAAAAAAAAAATTAAAAGTAAAAAACACAACTAAATCTAGACTAGTAAAACTAAAACAAGAAATATCAAAAATTTTAACGTTAAATGTTACATTTAATATGACATTCGTGGAGAGGCTTTAGTTGACCTACTTTAAAGGCCAACAATAAGATTACAGGTAACTAAACTGCAGTAAATAATATAATAAAAGTATCTTTTAATTCAATAAGAACAAAGTGATGTTTATTTTTGAATAAGTACAAAATTTTGTATTTAAAACGTCCGAAACTAAGGGTCGTATTCCAGAACTGTACTCAATGCTCAAGTCAGGACTTGAGTACTGCAGGGGGCGCTGAAAACCATACTCAAATCCTGATCTGAAATGAGGTGATCTCAATTCGCCTGCAGTTTTTTACGCGATGACATCTGTGAACCGATTTTGATGATTCTTTTTTTGTTGGAAAGAGGGTACCTCAGTTCTGGTTCCACTGACTTTGAAGAAAATATTCCACCTCTAAGGGTGGTAAACTAAGGGATGAATCCGGTTTCGCGCACTTGCCAGGTTACATTCCACGAACTTTTGAGGTCGGGTTTTTTTAAATGTTATTTAAAGCTTATATAAAAAAATTTGTAGCAGTAGAGCTCTGTGTGAAAGTGTTTGTCCAGGGAACTACTGCCACCTTACCTATTCCTGCCACCTTACCTATTCCTGCCGCCAACTGTTTTCCTGTTTCGGTTTTGGAAGGTAAGGATGCCGATTAAATGGCACTTGTCAACTTTTGTCTCAGGGTGACGGGCGCAGTGGCAGTGCCCCTCAGATCTTTGCGATTTGACGCTCTGAGTGGCACTGCAACTGTTATAGACAGGCGTGTAGCTTACCATCAGGCGCACCACTTGTTCGTCCCGTCACTTGATATTATAAAAAAAATTAGACAAACTTATTAAATATATTATTGTTAAATTTTAACTGCCTCCTTGGCCTAATATCATGCTAGTCTGTCACGCAGAGGTCTCTGGATTCTGGGATCTGGCCCAGTAGGGCCGGGCTAATTTATGATTGTCTAAGTGTGTGTCCATGGCAACTCTCTGAACGTTTATTTAGCTTAAACTAGAAGTATAAAAAAAACTAAACATGCAAATTCAAATATTTTCAAATTCTGCAGTAGGTATAATATAAATATTACACAATATGACATACGTTGCTCTGATTCCAAAGTAAGTAGCTAAAGCACTTGTGTTATGGAATTCGGAAACAACGACGGTACCGCAATCACTCAGACCCGAGACAATATAGAAAAGTTAGTTTTCAACACTGACCCGGCCGGGGATCGAACCCGGGACCTCAGGGATGACGACACCATGTAAACCGGTGTGCAAGCCACTCGACCAGGAGATCGTCAAAAATATTAGGGGTTAAAGTATGAAATTGCCGTTTTATTGCAATAGGTTCTTTGAATTTTCATAGAATCTTCATGGTTTGAGGTTTTCGAATGAAACTTTTTTCAAATGGTTTCTGTGATTTTTTTTTTTTAAATTTGAAACATTTGAATATCGACTTTCAATTGTTTTTGTTATTCAATTTAGACAAGAAAGATGGATACTGCGAAAATTCGAGTGATTTTTGAATACGAGTTCCGACGCGGAACTAACGCGGCAGAAACAGCCCGCAATATCAATGCTGCGTTTGGAGAGGGGTCTACTAATGAACGCACCGTGCGATTTTGGTTTAAACGCTTTCGTGATGGAAATTTCGACTTAAAGAACGAGTCACGAGGAAGACCGCCCACACAGGTGAATAACGATCCTAGTCAAACTACCCAGGAATTAGCGGCATGGTTTAACGTTACCTTACCCACAATATTGACTCACTTGCGTCAAATCAATAAAATAAAAAAATACGAAAAATGGGTGCCTCATGATTTGACTGATCTGCAGAAAGAAACGCGTGTTGAAACTTGTGTTGCCTTGTTGAACCGGTACAGAAATGAAGGAATATTGGATCGAATTGTAACATGTGATGAAAAGTGGATTCTTTATGATAACCGGAAAAGAAAAATGCAATGGCTGACCCCAGGTCAAATGCCACAACAGTGTCCTAAAGCAAAACTTACCAATAAAAAGGTAATGGTTTGGTGGTCGCAGCATGGTGTTATTCACTATAGTTTTCTCCGATCTGGTCAAGCAATAACGGCAGATGTCTATTGTGCCGAACTCCGAACCATGTTGACAAAACTAGCAGTAAAACAGCCCCGACTCATGAATCGATCTTCACCATTATTGCTCCACGACAACGCGAGACCTCACACAGCACGAGAAACCATTTTGACCCTTCAGGAACTGCAGTTAGAAACCATTCGTCATCCTCCGTATTCACCAGACCTTGCTCCAACGGACTACCATTTTTTTCGTGATTTGGACAATTATCTACGTGACAAGAAGTTTTCTTCCCAGGAGGCAGTACAAAATGCTTTCACACAGTTTGTGCAGTCTAGATCGTCGGAGTTCTATCGCAAAGGCATTAATAACCTTCCCATTAGATGGCAGCAATGTATAGATAATAATGGCAACTATTTTGATTAAATAAATTTGTTAAAAATTTAAAAAATAAACAATTTAGATTTTCAGTACAAATCGGCAATTTCATATTTTAACCCCTATTATATGCAGTAGTATATTTAGAAAAAAACTTGGGAAATTATTTTTATTAATTTTATGTTAATTTTTAGGAAACATTAATTTTTTCATTTTAGATCTAGATCTAAGGCTAGGCAGAAAATATTTAAAAATATCCAAATTACATAGTCTACGAAACTGATTATAAGTTTTAATAATTCTACTCATAGAAGCACTTCTACTTATAGAGTTACAAGGATTAGTTCTGGAAACACGAGTTTCAAAACGCGTATAGTTTGCCTTTTATGTTTTCTAAAAAGTCATAGAACAAAAGTTGTTGTTTATGATGTCAGTAATAGACCTTCGGGGTTGTTAGTGTTTAAAAAATTACCGCTGTATCCATTGACTTACAATTATATGGACGTCGGGTCCGCGCTAAAAAGTGTCCGCACTTGTAAGGCGCTAAAATCGTATACAGAGCGCCAAACTCCGCTTTAGTCTTCATTTATTCGACTGACAGCGCGATACTGCGATGACATTACTTACATCAACTCTCATTTGCGCTGAAATCACAAATTAGAAAGCTGAAATAGTACAGCGCCAACAACTGACCTGTGTGCACGTGTCCGTATATTCCAAAAATATTATTGTTTATTGTAATAAAGATAATATCTCTAACAACGGGGGCTGTTCCATTCAGTGGTGTGGGGAAAAACAGCAAAAGATCTAATTACAAAACAAACGGAATCGCATTTCATCGGTAATTAAGTATTAAATATGTAATTTTTCAATTTTCGTCCATTATAGAAAAGCTCAAGTTAAACTGGTCAATTTGAAGTGAAACAATTGACGTCACCCGTCAATTGTTTCGAATTCGGGTTGTCGACGTAATGATTTGGCTGACAAATTAAATTACATTTTAATCTCTATTTCTGATTATATACTCGATGCCCTGTATATTCTACCCCGTACCGCGGCTACGTAAACTGACCCTAAATAAATAAATTCAAATTGGAAAGCGAGTTTTTTTGAAATCGGTTAATAATTAATTGAAACAAAATACATGCTTAAGCGGCATATTTTTGTTTTACGTCACGGCCATTAATTGCTTTCGAAGAATCGCTTACTTGCAAATTAGTTGATTACGTCTTTTAACAAATGATAATACTTAATTAATTGATGTTTCGGTGACATCGCCAGCTCTCAGTTACATGAAGGACCACCCTATCTATTCAGGGGGTTCGATTCTGAACCTTACAATAACTTTGTTGTCGACCGATTTCTTTTCATTTTCATTCACAACACCCGAATCGAACGTCAAACTGTCGTATTCGAAACCGAACCAAAATGACGTCACACCCGTACGATTACTCGAACTTATCGACCGGCAAAGGCTACGAACGTTATTTAGAACACAGTTACCTATCGTTTACAAAGCAAGAACGTAATATGGAAATCTCTTATTATTTTAAATAAAGTCTGGATTTTGTTCAATTTTATTAATTTATTTTAACGCAAGACTAATGCATTCCTATATTTTAGGCCTTTAAAGTTTTCAAAATGTATATAAAAGTATTTTAATTTTTCTTACAATCTATTTCACCGACTAACTCCGTAAACGCCGTTGTATAACGATATCGTATGCGAATCCTAATCAAAGGTTAACTCGAATGTTCTGAATGGCTCGGAAAGCGCCTTTCGATTCGAAAACCATTTCCAATCGAATGATTCGATTAAAATATCGAAGAGTTCTAAATCGGGGTCCAGCCCTCCTTGTTATAATAGGATGATAAACAATAACGTGTCAACAAATTCGCTTCCACATTTATATGGCGAGCGGCTAGGGAGTTTAATTCCCTGCCTGCAGACTTATTCCCGGAACGCTAAAACTTGGACCTTTTCAATACGAGAGCGAATATGCATTATTTAGGTATACATGTGACATCTTTCATCACGTGTGATGGTGGTAAAATGAGCACCTTTTTTGTATAAAACTTATTATTGTTATAGTAAACGCTAAAAATCAACCAAGTATTTATTAACACGTTCATCGCTGTGGTGGCTCAAAATAACCAGCACCTGATCTACCTATTGTGGCCTTGGGGGGATCAAAATTGCCGGCATCTAATTTTACGATGCTCGTTCACGCCGCGGGTGGCAAACGCTACGTAGTTAGCCTTATAACAAGACCGGCACGGAACTAACGGACTTCTGTTGGCACTTAGTTTTTAAAATTCTTGGTAGCATACTTTTCTAGATTTGCCACCATTGACTTACAAATACCTAAATGGACGACGGGTCTAATACAAAAACCACGAAAAAAATGTTCCAACTCAATCTATTTAAACGTAGTGACATGTAAAGGAATATGAAAAAGCTAAAACGTTGAATTTAAATTGTAATGTCATCGCAGTTATTTATTAAGAAGTTTGTCTAATTTTGCTTGCTTCGCTGTCAGTCGAACAAACGAAGACTAAAGCGTGAATGACGCTCTGTATACGATTTTAACGCCCTATAAGTTCGGACACTTTTTAGCGCGGACCCGACGTCCATATAATTTTAAGTCAATGCTTGCCACTTAGTTTTTAAGATTTTTGATGTCATGCTTTTTTAGACTTAAATAGAAAGAACAAGATTTTTTTTATAATAGCAAGTGACGGGACGAACAAGTCATGCGCTTGGTGGTAAGCGACACGCCTGTCCATAACAGTTGCAGTTGCTTTAAATCGCAAAGATTTTAGGGGCACTGCCACTGCGCTTGTCACCTTGAGACATAAGTTGACAAGACCCATGTGCCTGTAATTTCACCAACACCCTTACCCTTCAATATCGGAACGCAGTGATGCAGTATTGGCAGTACTAGGACGAACCCTTTTACAAGGAGCTCTACTGCTACAAACATTTTATTGTAGACATTTGGAAACAAAAAAAATTACTAACTTCAAATTGAATTTAAAAGTTACAAACTATGAAAAAAATGGTTAATGTGAAATGTCAATCTAAAATGAACAGACGTATGTCAGTTTTATGTAAACATCAATCGAACATTACGTGTACGTAAACGTAATATTCATTCTTATATTGTAATATAAGAATGAATATTATAATATTCATTATAATATATATTGTTCATTTCATTTTTATATTGTCAATACCGGTAATTATGTTTGTATTATAATATTCATATACCAAATATATTTTCAATATGTTTGTACGCCAAATGTTTGGCCGGACACAGTGAAACTATACCTACTCATTTTTGTACATGTCAACTTGCATAATATCTAACCTGTGTTTTCACAAATAAATGAATTATTATTATTATTAATAACAATTATTTTTTAGGTCGCGCCGGGTTGAAATGCCCGGCGCAAAATAATCCTAAAATGGACTCAAGAAATGAAATATCACGAAATTTATATACTAATGAATTCAAAAACAATCATTGGCTTCTACAATGTTACTTTTTGAACACTTGAAAATTGTAGCCAGCAACGAAGGTGTTAAATTATTTTTCTACTCTCATGAACCATATCATAAAGGCGCTCTATTTCTCAGAGGATGGAAAAAAATAAAGGATTTAGTTCTGAACCAAAATTGTATTGTCTATGGTACTCGCCACTGAGCTGGAAACTTTCATTAAAGTTCTGGGAGCCTACTATGAGCTTATAAGCCAGCCACCCAAATTCCTTACAATTCACTTGACATGGTCAAACTGAATGGCTTAAATTCGTATCATGACCTACACAAATTTGAACGGGAATGGCATGACAGGATGATGAGTTTTACTTTTTAAACGTTAATTTTAAATTAATCTAACAAGAGCGAGATGGAACTACATACTAAATCATATGAAAGAAATAGACAGATGTATAGTACTGGGAGCGTTCAAGCACTCGAACGATTGTGTTCAAAATGAGACTAATTATATTTTTTTATTAATTTTATTATTGACCATACTTATTACGTTATTTTGTAATATCGGCAACTTTACAATCATACTTTACAATTTGTCGTACGACAAAATTACATGTCATGTCTAGTCATTATCATTGAAATGAGTAGAGGTAATTCCTGTAATTTGATTACATAATTAAAACGTATCTTGTATTCGTAGATTTTTGTATTTATGGGTAGGTATTTCATTTTGAAGAAAATCATCCACCTCTAAAGGTGGCTGTTCACACATGGAGATTCATTTTTATAAATAGCGCCTAAATTTTACTTAAGCAGCAATTACTTTAATGGTTGATTTTGCTATTTTTCCTCAATTCAATGCGTTTTTCTCTCAATATACTTTGAATAGTGAGAACCCATTATTATTATCTCCAGTGTCAAGTCCTGTATAGTGGCCAACTAGGGGATATTTCAATAAAACTTAGCAAATAGACGTAATTCCACTTACTTTTGAGGTCGGTTTTTGTTAGTACTCTGTACTGAGATTATTATTATTAAATAGGACAGTTACAAAAGTTCACACATAATTTGTTTCATATACCTACTTGGTATTACTTTTACAATTTTCATTTGTTAAAAGCACTTTCGACGTGTGGCTTCTACCGAAAGCTAGACATCACGAGTATTTGAAGACTTATTACTCACACAGCTGTGCATGGCTCTTCTAGATTTAAAACGCAATGTATTTGGTATAACTTTGAGAAGTGAGAACCGATTTTTATTATCTCCAGTGTCAAATCCTGTATAGTGGCGAATTTAAGGATATTTCAATAAAACTTAGCAAATAGACGTAATTCCACGTACTTTTGAGGTCGGTATTTGAAGCGTTTGTTTGGCTTGCGTTCAAATATATGAAGAGATTATACGGTGGAACCTTTGCCTACACTAATAAATGGGATACAATATATAACAAAAAAATCCGTTTCACGGATTGTTAACAACATAGGTGCACTAACGTAGATACTGTTTCATAATTTTATTTATTCGTAGAAAAAGTATTATATGTAATCATTACATATTACACACATATTAGGTCTTAAAATCACGTACCCGTAATCAAAAGTGTGTGCCAGCCAACCACACCAATTGCCGGTCTACTATTAACTAGGTAATTCCTTGTACTATACGTACCATTCAGACCAGGATCAATAATATATATAGAATAGAATAGTTCCCAAATTAGTCCTATCGGGAATTGAACCCACGATGTCCGCGTCCAGCGCCATACCATAAAAAAAATAAAATAAACAATAACTTGAAAATTCAAGTACCTTTTTAACCGACTTCAAGTAATGGAGGAGGTTCTTTGTAACCGCTTTCGACAATTCTTTATTTGTTGGAAAGTGGGTACCTCAGTACTGGTCACATTTAAATATTCCACCTCTAAAGGTGGTAAACTAGGGAATGAATCCGGTTTCGCGCACTTTCCAGTAGTTACCTATCAGAAGTCCGAAATGACATTTTCCAGAAATAACGTTTTGCTCGAATTTTCATAACTAAGTAATTTTGAGAGGAAAATGTTTTTTTTTTCTTTTAAACCTAACTCAATCGAACCTAATCGTGTCTTTGCAATAAACATCCAACATATCATGAAAAAACAACGGTTTCGTTATAAATCGGTTTTCGGGGTAATGAAAATTCGAACTAACGTTATTTCGGAGAAAATAAATTCAGTAACCGATTTCAATCAAATTTGGTAAATATCGATGGCTTTCTAAAATAGTGGCCTATCTCAAAATCAACAAATTCATCAGGAAGATGGTTTAGGAACAACTGAAGCATATCCAACGTTCAAAGACGACGAAACATACACTGGTCCATGTTGGCACTGTTTATTTTAACCAATGAAAAGCGCGATGTGTTTTTTCTCAATAAAATTTAGCACATTCTGAATGAATTTGTGTCACAATTAATATGAACTATTTTGGTTTGCGCCACTACTCTTGAAAAGCAGCGATATATGTAATTCCACGAACTTTTGAGATCGGTTTTTTTATATAAAAAAATTATCTTGACCCCGTTAACAAATTAATAATATAATTAAGCCGAATAGTTTGGCAAAATATTCGCCTATTCGATCCCGGTTCTTTCCGAATATTGTTATTGGGCTAGAAGCCGAATTTACTATTCGTTGCAACACAAGCAAAGACACATCAAGGAAGTACATTAATTGTAACAATGGTAATTGTAAGACGCCAGCACATCAAGCTACACATTGACGCATCTTGTTCCGTTGCACTAGAAGCGATTTTCGAACAAAAATGTGTAGTCTGACGTGCCGTTGTCCGTACACAATATCTTTCGCCGAGCAAGCATTGTATTGGACACACAACCTTGCAACGGCAGCAATTTTGATTTAATGTCACTTAGTTATGATCTACGGGTTTGCTTGTTGTGTTTTTATAATATTTTAAACACAAAAAGGAAGAATAAATAATAATCTCAGTACAGACTAAAAAAACGACCTAAAAAGTTATTCATTTCTAGTTTGTTACCCTTAGAGGTAGAATATCTTCTTCAAATTTAAATAGCGCTTCTCTATTGAAATACCCTCTTTCCAATAAAAAAGAATCACAAGAATCGGTTCACAAATTATCGCGTAACATACATACAAAAAAAATATACAGTCGAATGAAGAACCTCCTGTTTTGCAATCGGTTAAAAAGCAACCAACCCTTCAAAACTGTTTTATCACACGCGTATTACAAACAAACAATCAATCTGTCTTAATTTCCATCGATTTACGCCGAACGTGCTATAATCAAGGAAGTGAAAATTTCCTGCTTTTGCTGATCGCATTAAAAACCTGTTAAATACATAATGTATAAAACTAAATACGTGATAATTGTTGTTATAGTTAATTGTAATGTGCATAAAGGTTAGGAAGTTATTTATTAGAGCCCCTGTCGTGTTGTGGAATTTAAATTTAAATCATTTTAGATCATACAATTTCTATATTTCATATAATTATAGTGAACTAGTGGAGTGGGAAAATGGGAAATTTTGTTAACCCCCTGGGCAAAGAGGGGCGCAAAAAATATTTTTTTATTTTTTGTTTTTTTTTTCGTACACGGATATTAGTCGCATAATGACACAATTTTCGAATATTATTGTCCAAAGGCCAGAAGTGACATTTTTCCTTTCCACATAATCACGACTGTGTGACGTAAAGGGATGGGCAGAGTCTACGGACTTCACGGAAAGTTATTAGTGAAAATTGTGCAGTTTAGTGTGTTACATGGTAATGTGTTTTAACTGCGTTTTAAAAGGTATGTACTTTAAATTTTTAGTTTCTTTTTTAGAGTAGTAGAGCTCCTTGTGAAAGAGTTCGTCCAGGGAAGTACTGCCACCTTACCTATTTCTGCCACCAAGCAGTAATGTCACCATTACTATGTTCCGGTTTTGAAGGCTTAAGGGTGCTGGTGAAATTACAGGCACATGAGACATGTCAACTCATGTCTCAGGGTGACGGGCGCAGTGTCGGTACCCCTTAGATCTTTGGCACAACAACTGTCATGGATACGCGTGTCACTTACAACCAGGTATCATAATTATAACTTTTATAGAAAAAAAATCGACCTCAAAACTTGGAATTACAACTATTTGCCAAGTTTTATTGTAATCGGTTACCGGAATGAGGACAAAATTGTACAAACCGAAATCATCCCCTAATTTGCCACCCTTAGAGGTGGAATATTTTCTTCGAATGTGAAGCACCCCCTTTCCAACAAAAAAAACAATCATCGATTCACAAACGCTCGAGTTATCGTGTAACATACACACAAAATTAAAATACAGTCGAATTATGAACCTGCTCCTTTTATTGAAGTCGGTTAAAAAGAAATCATTATTTCTTTTCGCATATTCAACATTTTCTCTCACAAAATCAAACGAAAATACCTTGAAGTCGTTATCAAGCAGTTTCTACTTCCAATGACCACAAAAAAAAATTCTTTGAAATGCGTAATTTTGGTTAACCACAAAACGTTCGTTGATAATATTATTGTGAGAGTTCAGGGTGATTCAAAATGGTATAATTAAACTCAAACTTAAAATGCAACAGGTTTGTAACACCTTTCTTTTCCTCGCGAACTGCGGGATGATAAAATCGTGGAACACGCCTGCCCATAAATGTTGCAGTGCCACTCAAAGCTTTCAATATCAAATAATCTTTATTTCATAAGTAAGATATTACACTTGAAATCGTCATATTATAACGTCATCTTACTACTCATTCGTAAGGCGGATTCCTCTGATAAGAGTGAGCAAGAAACTCTAGGGGTTGCTACTGTTGGGTAATTTTCCGAAAAATTTCAAATAGTGGAAAGTATTCGGCTATTCGGATCGGTATTATACAGGCGTGTCGCTTACCACCAGGCGCACGACTTGTTCGTCTCGTTGCTTGGTATTATAAAAAAATACAATATTGAAATAAATAACTTCCTGTTCCAGTTTAACAAATATCTTTGTTAAACCACAAAAACCGATAAGGTAATAGATACGTAACTATTGATGATATATAACATTATAATTGTTATACAGAAACCTTATTTGCATTCAAGTTTCGAGGTAAGTCGCACTTATTTCGTCCATCGCACTTGTTTCTGCTTTCTTGGAAACTATTTATATAATAAAATTAACATTATACTCTGTAAATAAATTTGCGTGCAAAAAACTGCTATATAATTGGTTGATCATATTGGAATACGATTTTGCCGAATTTTTACTTGCTCCGCTCCAATAGAAGAAGCGCGTGACTTGCAAGCACACACACACACCTACTCAGACCACATACAATAAAAACACACACACGCTCCATTTTATATTGATTTTAATTTACTATATTTAACTAACAGTGTTCATCTTTTTATTATTATTAAGTCCAGCTGTGGAAGCGAGGGCCTGGTGATTCGTTGTACAGGGAATCCTAATACGAGCTCCAGACTCTCACAAAGGTTCCTAAATGTTTTTTGTTTTGGTTTTGCTAATAACGTATGATTTACCATTGCCTTTGTGTGAGTGAATAAAGTTATTATTATTATCTCTTGACCAACCAACTAAGTGGGTAATCTATTAATGCGATAAATATAAGCGTGTATGGGCAGTATTTGAGTTACATATAATTGAAATGCACATTCTACTGTATTCTTTATTGTGTATTATTATGATCTATTTATGATTGTAGCGAATCACAGCAATCGTTACAAATCTTTTATCTACACACATATCATAAACTCTATAATTGTTCAAAAACCGCAAATTACGACCAGCATAAAGGTAAACTGTTTTGTTAGAACAAATTTCTCATCTGTGAAAATGTTATTATTGCTTCATAATAACATCGAATTCGATTTTATTATTACATTCAAATGTCGAACATCTCTGAAAAACAAAACAATTTGATTGGACCTCAATTCTAATATCAGTCGAGATGAAGTTTTATTCGAAATGAAATATCAAACAATTTCACACGTTACTTGATATCGAACGATATGATAGTTGGGGCCGATTCTAGTTTGCCTATAAATTAAAAATAAAAACTTCGGTTGTGTGACATGCGTGAGAAAAGTTTTTATTTGCCGCCATTTCGCCAGTCGTAACATGCGGTTCCTGAACATATCACAGAGGGCTTATAATATGTGTGTAGATAAGGCCGTGTATGTAACTGTACATAATTAGGCGTTACAACACTCGTGAGATGTTTTCGGTTCGTTTCATAAACCCTCTCTCGTATTTTAATGCCTTTCATTACGCCATAACGAAATTTTTAGATTGAAATTCTAAATTTGAATGTGGTTGTTTTTGGCGCCTTTTTCTTTGTTATTGTTGTTTGTTAACCGACTTCAAAAAAGGAGGAGGTTCCTAATCCGACCGTATTTTTTTTGTGTGTATAAGGAAAAGAAAGAAAAAGGGTACCTCAGTATTGGTCCCATTTAAATTTGAAATATTCCACCTCTAAGGGTGGCAAACTAGGGGATGAATCCGGTTTTTACGGCGGTAACGGATTTCAATAAAACTTGGCAAATAGACATTGACTTTGATGATTACAAATAAATGGACGACGGGTCTAATACAAAAACCACGAAAAAAATGTCCCAAGTCAACCTATTCGAAATTTAAATTGTTATGTCATCGCAGTATCGCGCTGTCCGTAGAACAAATGAAGACTAAAGCGGAGTGTCGCGCTCTGTATACGATTTTAGCGCCTTACAAGTGCGGACACTTTTTAGCGCGGACCCGACGTCCATATAATTGTAAGTCAATGCAAATAGATGTAATTCTACGAACTTTTGTAGTGAATTTTGAATTTTTGCGGCACAGACCTGAAGGTTTACATAAGGCCGCCTTACTTTCTCAAACTCGTATCTTATAGCACAAAGTTACTGAAATAATTAAATTGGTTGTATAAATTTTGGCAGGCTGATGTCACATCTCATTTCCTTCATATTCACACACTGGCTTTTGCCTATTCTTAAAGTAATCTATCCAAATTAACACCCTTGATAACATTGACTTACAAATAAATGGACGACGGGTCTAATACAAAAACCACGAAAAAAATGCCCCAAGTCAACCTATTTAAACGTAGTGACATGTAAAGGAATATGAAAAAGCTAAAACGTTGAATTTAAATTGTAATGTCATCGCAGTACTGTTTAATTTTGCTTGCTTCGCTGTCAGTCGAACAAACGAAGACTAAAGCGTGAATGACGCTCTGTATACGATTTTAACGCCCTATAAGTTCGGACGCTTTTTAGCGCGGACCCGACGTCCATTTATGTGTAAGTCAATGCTTGATAAGAAATTTAATATAAACAGAAAGTTTTGCCATCTTTTGAATAATCACTCTTTATAAGATACGAGTCTGAGAATGTAAGGCGTCGAATTACAATTGATAACGCAACTTCAAGAACTTATCACAGCCTGTCAATTGACACAAGTTCTCACTAGCTCAGGTGACAAGTTTATCTATTTTGTCACTGGGACAGTGATTACTATTGCCAATTTACGCAACAACAGAAGGCATCGCGTAAAAGGAGTTTAGTCGACGAACGAAGACACAAAACATTACGATGGAGCATCGAATATATAACCAGAAACAGAGACGAAATGTCCATTTAATTTGTTTAAAAACTATTTCGCCAAATCATTACTGTGACAACTGCCTTCCGATTAGCCAGCCCGAATTCGAAACAATTGACGGGTGTCGTCATTGACTTGAGAGACTTGCATTTATTATTTTTTTATAATAAACATGTTCAAGATACTACGTACCTTATTCTTATGCCTTGCTTAATAAGATACTTTATAGATTACTAGATAGATTATTTCTTTAGTTCGGAACACAATTTTCATTGCATATTTTAAAAGATGTGTTAAACAAAGCTAATTTAAACATTGACTATTTACACGTGGTGTAACTGACAGATAAATATAAGTACTAATATATAATATAAGACAAGTAGTCAAATATCGGTTTAAAATAGCATAAGATAGAGTTCAAAATTCTCTATTTAAAAACAGTTAAAGTTAGGTCCGACATATCGAAACTTACCGTAATGATGCAGAGCTAAAATATCATTAAATAACTTCAATATTCTAAAACTGGCTTATGGATTTTCACATGATATCTCTAAAAAGTGTTTTAGTTAACGGACGGTACAACGCTGGCAGTTACTTTACCGAAAGAATGCGCTTAGCCACCCAAAGGGGAAACGTAGCCACCTTTGAAGTTATGATGCCCCAAGGCATGGTATTCGGTAAAATTATCTACCATAATATCTTGTATTATTTTATAGTGTATATTAAGCATGTTTAGACATAGTTATGCAAACTAGAACCAACACACAAAATGTCACTATCGAGAGAATTAGAATTTTATAAAAATAGTGTGAAGAAATAAATAGGTAAGTTATTTGAGACAAACAACTTAACAGAGTTACGTGTAGCCTTGAGAATTATATAAAGAAACTGATTTATATTGATTTTTCTTTGATTGAGGTACTTTTTTAGATCAAAAACCTGTTGGTTCTTTATTGCAAAAAAACTGTTTTGACTGTTGTTTTTTTTTTTGTTTCAAAAAGATTTAGGTGTTACAGATAGACAGATTAAAGCAAATAACTTTTAAATCCCATTGTTTTCTGTAACTATTTTGTTGTCACTTGACTGGAAGACTTTTATTTTCTCCAATTTAGCTTGGTATATTGCCAAGATCTTTTGTGAGCAGGCAAATAGCACGTCTGGTGTTCTACCCTAAATACATAACTCAATTTCACTCGATGTATGTGTTGGTTCTTGTTTGCATAACTATGTCCATTTCGTACTTAAATTAGTTTATATAATGTAACTACTTGTCATTATACTTCCTTAGTGACTAAACGTTTAAAAATGTGGTTTAATTTAACAAGAACATTCCCATATGATAGCATTTGGTGATACAGCTTATGAGTTGATTGCAGTAATATCATAAAGCTGTGTCACTAAATAGTGTCGATGGGAGATGAACAACGATACTTCAAAAGCTGTCCACTGATGATCATCGGACTTCGTTATTTTTAAATTGAATGTTTGTGTCGACAATCTCTATATACTATAGACTATACACGTTTTATAAAAATCTTTCTTTTTTAACCAACTTTAACAAAGGAGGAGGTTCTCAATTCGACTGCACTTTACTCTGGCATTTGTGAACAGATTTTGATGGTTCTTTTTTTGTGGGAAAAGAGGTACCTCAGTATTGGTCCCATTTAAATTTGAAAAAAATATTCCACCTCTTACCCTCCCGTTCACACGGCATTGTACTGCATGTTTTTTGCAGTATAAATCCGATCTGAATAAACAGTGGCACATACATTAGATATATAACTGTTCACACGGTGTTCATCCGGCAAAAAAACGCACATACGTACAAACGCACATCGAACACTGCAAAAAAATGTGCAGTGCAATGCCGTGTGAACGGGAAGTGAGGGTGGCAAACTAGGGGATGAAACCAGTTTCGCACACTTTCCGAAAACCGATTTCAATAAAACTTGGCAAATATATGAAATTCCACGAAGTTTTAAGGTCTGTTTTTATTTATATAAAAAGTTATAATTATTAATTGATGATTATGATTTGTCGACAATCTCATCACCAATCTATTATATGTTCCACAGTTGCGCACGGGTAGGCACGCATAGGCCTTAGACTACACACGTTTTACAAGTCTTTCCTTTATCCTTTATGATACAAAGGGACAGGATGAACAAATCGTGCCGGTGATAGATAGATAGATGAACACTGTATTCACTGATATAACACAAATACAGATTAAGCATAAAAGAAAAAACCTAACACGATTGTCATAGCAGTGAAAGGGCGCTGACTCAGCATATGCCAAAGTTTCCTAAGGCGCTGGTTTTCAGTCAGGATCAACAAGAGGGATTAAGTTATTTGAAAGCAAAAACATAACGACTATGCGTACAGTTATACATTGCCAATAATAATAAACATAGTAAAGTGTAAATAGTGCATCTAAAACAACCTATTTGACATGTAAGTGCATGAGCGAGTGTGAATATAACTACAGCTGTAGGAGTAAATTGTGATTGTAAAGGGTTTTAATGTTGTAATGATCAAAGCAACAACAAATTCGATTCTAGACAGACTACGTAAAAGAACAAATATACAGCTACACAAATTTTTGAAGTGAGTTAACACCTACTGTGTTGCCGGTACAGTGCTTTGAAGTTGGATGTCTCGTTGCGTACAGGTGGTGGAATATTATTCCAGCATTTTGTTAATAAACGACTCGCCTGTCCATAACAGTTGCAGTACCACTCGGCGCTTTACATTACAAAGGTGTGGGCACGCACTGCCGCTGCACCCGCCCGTCACCTTGAGACATAAGTTGACAAGTCCCATGTACCTTTCACCCTTCAAAACCGGAACGCAGTAACGCTCATATTACTGTATGCCGGCAGAAGAAGTGATCCTGTCACTTGGAATCGTAAAAATAATTACTTGTAATTTAGTTAGTTAATGAATTATAAATTTAAATTCTAATTTAAATGATATGAATAAACGAATGAAATTAGCGACAAATTTGTATTAGTGTAATATATTAACTTTGGATCTATAAAATTGTTGTTATTTAAGCCTTATTTAATATATTGTATATATATATAAATATATATATATAAACTACGATTTCGTTTAACTAAGGTAAATGATTATTTTATGGGGAACTGTATACAATAAGATTCCGGAGTATATATTAAGATTATCATTTCCTAAGTTATCAAAAGCATTTTAATTGGACGTAGTTAAACAAAATGGATCCAATACACATTCATTAACTTTCGAGATATGGCAGTTTCAAGTTTAAAAGTGTTTCTCACTCTTGTTTTATTTTCAAAACTTATAATGCATGTATGTTTATGTGTTGGATTTTTTTGCTGATCTAAGAGGTAAGACTTTAGGAACCGTTTGGTACATAACTCTTTTTTTGACAATTTTGTGGATTGGATCCTTTTTACTTAACTACGTCCAATTGAAAAATCATGTTACAAAATTGAAGAGTATTTGTTAGATAAAGATGTATGGAAAGACAACATGAGTCTAGATTCCACACAACTATGATTCAAAGTGTATTCCATAGCATTTAAGTTTATTTGAAAAGAGCAATCCCTAGCGTTTTTCGCTTGTTCTTCTCAGGAAGGTCAGCGTAGTGAACGAGCAGTAACTTAAAAAACTACTTTACGTTTTCAAGAAATGACGTAGTTACAAAACTAATCTACTTTCGAAAATTCATTTAAAGGGCAATGTATACGCTTCTATAATAAGATTCCGGTTGATATTGAAAATTTGCCATACACGAGATTTAAACTATAGTATAACAAAAACTTTATACAAAAGGTTATTTATACATATTCTGCGTACTTGGATGACAAAAATCCGTGGTAGCGACCCGCTTAGTTCTTCCACGTTATCTCGATCTATGATATTTGAAATAAATATTGCAAATTTTTTTTGTAATACTAAGTAGCGGCACAAAGCAGTCGTGCGCCTGGTGGTAAGCGACATGCCTGTCCATTACAGATGCAGTGCCATTCACGAGCTTTAAACCACAAAGATCTTAGGGGCACTGCCATTGCGCCCGTCGCCCTGATGCATAAGTTGACAAGTACCACGTGTCCCACGTGGGATGGCATTGACGCTGCGTTGTGACACTGCATTGTACTACATATAAATCAGAATGATATGCCACATGGTGCGTTGAAACGACGTGGCTTCGCTCTTACCCTTCAAAACCGGAACGCTGTAATGCTTACATTACTGCTTGGTGGCAAAAATAGGTAAGGTGGCAGCATTTCCCTGGACGAAACTTTTCACGAGTGTTTTTGAAATTTATGAGCGGGATTTGAATTGAAATTTTTCTAACCTGATCTTTTCCTAACCTGAAGCCTGCACACACCTGCAAAGCAATTTCATTATGTGTGTGATCTTTCTAATCCACATTGGGCCAGGTTTGATAGGAAGCATGTGCCCAACTATGGGACCATATAGGCTAACTATTAGGTAAACATAAAAATACTGTTTTAGATTATTTTAATAAATAACTGTATATTGACAACATCTTGAATCATTATTTGATTTTGTCATTTTGTCACTGGGAATGTGATAGCTAATTTATAGATAGCGATGGCTTTAATAATGTGTTTTATTTATGCGAAAATGAAATAGTTTTTATTTCCTTTTCTCAAAACTTAAATTAGAGTTTACGATTGGATAGGTAGATCCAGAGAGAAAGAGAGAGAGAATATTGGAATATTCTTTAGTATACAGAATTAAACCTTAATTAGTTGCTATAATTGTAATTATTTTTACAAAATTTAGAGTTATAATAATTATATCACACACTATATCTAACATCACCCATTAGGGTGTTCCCAAGATAATAATAACAATAATGACATGGGTACATTAAGGGTGGAATATTATCTCCATTTCATCATAGTTAATTGACACCAACCAATTTGTGAAAGCTTTTTTACAACTATTATGTGTAAGACAAGAAGCAGTAGTTGTCACTATTAGTGTAGACAAGTTTGTCATTTTATCACAGGCAATGTGACAGCTTATGTCACGAGTCGCAACCATATCATATACAGTTTTTTTTATAAATTATTAGTAATTGAGTACCTACATCTTATTTTGTTACTTTGAAGCCGCTAAATAACATTCAACAAGTTTAACACAAAAAAATAACACGCAAAATATTCCTAAATACTGCCAAAAACAAATTAGTTAACTACCCCTTCCTGATCATGAAGTTAAAAACGTCATTAGTGATATGCCGGTCCTATATTTGCTAATATAAATAACTCGTGATTATTACAAATATATCAGTCCACTTTCGGAAATTGAAGCAATAGGACAACAAGTTCTTTTATCAGTGTAACAAAGCTATTTGTGTCAGTGCGACCCTAATGCCCGTGTAGTATTACTGGTTACCATATTATGGACCTTTTGAGGTATTTCAATGTATTAGCTCCAGTTAGTTTTTTCAATATCATATTTTATTTAAAGCCGCGGTTGAGGAGTGTATTTACGAGCGATGAACAAGTAAACATGGTTTTAAAAGTGATTTTAGACCAATGATATGAAAGAAGCGATCCAAAAAGGTAAGGTTATTAAATATATTACCTTATTAACCTCTGGTAATTTATTATATTTGTCATTTTTATGCACTGGTTGTGTGATAACTGCTGTCACATGACTCAACATCATATGGCATGTGTATTTTACTTCTTATTTGCATAAATTATTGTCTTGTAGCAAAAGTAATACATAAGCTCAGAAGATAAGTTTGTCATTTTGTCACTGGGTGTGTGATAGCTACTGTCGTAAGATCCATCATCATATCACATGTGTGTTTTACGTCACATTTATAGTTTTGTTTATATTATTGTCTTCTAGCAATAGTTGTCATAATCTCAGTAGACAAGTTTGTCATTTTGTCACTGGGTATGTGATAGCTAATGTGACAAGACCCATCTTCGTGTCGCATAGTGTATTTTACTTCTTACTTAGTTTTGTTTTTGTTATTGTCTGGTCGCAATAGCTGTCATAATCTCAGTAGACAAGTTTGTCATTTTGTCACTGGGTGTGTGATAGCT
>NW_020654229.1:1191011-1192837 GCF_003589595.1 Hyposmocoma kahamanoa | reverse complement strand
TTTTATTGTTGTCTAGTAGCAGTAGTTCGTCATTATCTCAGTAGACAAGTTTGTCATTTTGTCACTGGGTACATGATAGCTACTGTCACAAGACGTACTATCGTGTCGCATGTGTATTTTACTTCCTATTTATACTTTTTTTATTATTGTTTCTTTCTTGTACTGATTCACTAATTTCAAAAATACAGGGAAGTCTAATATGAGTAGTTGATACTCATTAAGTAGACAAGTTTGTCATTGTGTCACTGGGTGTAGGGTAGCTACTATCGCAACAATTTATCATCATTTTAAATTCACATTCTAGTCCAGTAGCTGTAGTTCTCATTATCTTAGTAGACAAGTTTGCCATTTTGTCACTGGGAATGTGATAACTAACGATACTGGATGCAATCATCATGCGAACTTACGAGTTTATTATTATATATTATATTATTATTTCTTACCTATAGTGTCTTTATTTAATGCTTATTATAAGAATCGTTGGCTTATATATCAGCTGTTCATGTTTCAAATCAAATACATCGTGCGTATTTTCTAAAACTGTTGGAAAAAAGTTGGTTTTGTTAATGATAGGTCAAAAATTTTGAGATGTTTAATATAAAAAGAAACATTTATTGTAATTTGTTTAGTAAATATCAAAATATGAACAACATTTGGATCAATTATTCAAATAAAAATAGCATACCTAAAAAATAACCTATTATTCGGAAGGCTATTAATAATAATAATACTGTGCGTGACTACAACACCAATTACTTGGTCTGAAACTAGACAATTCCCTATAAACTGAGTACCTGAGCAACGACATCAGCTAGGGCACTGCCTAGAATACCCAGACTAGATGCAATTTAGAAAAGTTTGTATATTAAATTGGTCACAATGAGAATGCTCCTCGTCAAGCTCCCACAAAGCTAATCGCTGAGCTGTCGAGATCGTCAAAAGATTAACAGCGTTCAACAAATTTCATATAAAAAATAACACGCTAACAATTCCTACATGCGACACAAAACAAATTAGTTAACGACCTCTTTTGCGTCATTTCATTAATGACATTATTAATGATGTGTGATTGTAACATTTATGGATATAAATAAGTCATATGATACTCCATCAAATGAGTTTACTGTTGGACATTAAATGATAGAACCACAAGTTCTTTTATAAGTATTACCGAGCCAACGTATCTGTAATAGCTTCATAGCTTATAGTGTATATGCAGCGTTTCTAAAGGTACATCCGACGTCATTTAACGTGATAGCGTTAGTACTTTTTCCAAACCACGTTTAATCGAATTTAAAACTATAGTGTACATATTTTATAATAGCAATAAAAAGGTAATATTTATTTTAGACGCGCCGTGACATAAATCAAAATTCATACAAATTTTAAATATCTAAGAACTATTTTTATACAGTTTACTGTATACGTAGTTGTTGTGAGCTCAGTCGACAAATTTGTTTAACATGTCGTTATCGTGTTTGCAAGTGTATTTATTTTATTTCTTAATATATTATTTTCTGGTAACAATAGTTGTCACGATCTCAGTACACAAGTGTATCATTTTGTCACTGGGTGTGTGATAGCTACTGTTACTAGACTAATCATCGTGTCACATGTGTATTTTAGTTCTCATCTAAAGTTTTGTTTTTATTATTGTCCGGTAGAATAGTTGTCACGGTCTCAGTAGTCAAGTTTATCATTTTGCCACTGGGAGTGTGATAGCTATTGTCACTAGACCAATCATCGTGGCGCATTTGTATTTTATTTCTCATTTATAGTTTTGTTTTTATCATTGTCTGGTAGCAATAGTTGCCACTATCTCAGTA
>NW_020654229.1:1179891-1191001 GCF_003589595.1 Hyposmocoma kahamanoa | reverse complement strand
CTCAGTAGACAAGTTTGTCATTTTGTCACTGGGTGTGTGATAACTACTGCTGCAAGACCAATCGACGCGTCACATGTGCACGAGTATTTTACTTCTCATTTATTTTTGTTAATATTATTGTCGCCAAGACTTAACCTTCACCTAGAATTCACATTATTTAAAATGTTTCATTTATTTATAGGTCAAGTATCTGCAGTTGTCATTATCTTAGTAGACAAGTTTATAATTTTGTCACTGGGTGTATGATAGCTGCTGTTACATGACGTCATCATCTATTCGCATGTACTTTAATTGTGATTTAATCCTTGGGCAAGTTTCATTTTCAGTATTGTTACTTACTTAGTTGACACGTTTGTCGACACGTCTATGGTATGTTATTACTGCTGTTACATAATTTAAGTTTTCAGCTACTTCCACTAATTCAACAGTAGACAAGTTAGTCATTTTGTCACTAGGTGTATGATAGCTCCTCAATAGACAACGTCAACAAGTCATTATGTCTAATGCTGTGTTACAATGTGCTTAAATCATCGGGTCACAGTAGACGTCACTCATCCTGTAGATAAATCTGTCATTCTGTCACTGGGTGTAGGATAGCCACTATCGCAAGGTTTAACAATCATCTTACAACCGCGTTACTTAAAATATTTTATTTATGTTTAAGTCTAGTAGCAGTAGTTGTCATTACCTTAGTAGACAAGTATGTCATTTTGTCACTGGGTGTATGATAGCTATTATTACTGACGACGTCTTCAAATGGTATCCTACGTAATTTGTGGTTTGTGTTAATTGAAACGAAATAAACAGAAGTCAAATGTGAAGATCTGTCTGAAAGAATTAGCTATCTCTATTTCAGTAGACAAGTTTCTCATTTTGTCACTGGGAGTGTGATAGCTATTATCTTAAGACAATACCATCATTATGAAGAAGAACGCAAACGATCTGAAGATAATCCAACAAGAGTAGTGTTGTCATTACATTAGTTGATAAGTTTGTCATTGTGGTACTGGGTGTAAGATAGCTACAGTCGCAAGATTTAACCATCATCTTACATCCGCGCTACTTAAAATGTTTTATTT
This sequence comes from Hyposmocoma kahamanoa, assembly GCF_003589595.1. NCBI lineage: Eukaryota > Metazoa > Arthropoda > Insecta > Lepidoptera > Cosmopterigidae > Hyposmocoma > Hyposmocoma kahamanoa. The sequence goes on along the minus strand of NW_020654229.1, from coordinate 1,189,922 downwards.
ATGTTTACGTCTAGTAGCAGTAGCTGTCATTACCTTAGTAGACAAGTTTGTCATTTTGTCACTGGGTGTATGATAGCTATTATTACTGACGATGTCATCAAATGGTTTCCTATATAATTTGTAGTTTGTGTCAATTGAAACTCAATAAACAGAAGTCAAATGTGAAGATATGGTTGAGAGAATTAGTGATCGCTATTTCAGTAGACAAGTTTCTCATTTTGTCACTGGGTGTGTGATAACTATTATCTTAAGACAATACAATCATTATGAAAAATAACGTTGGCGATGTGAAAATAATCTGATAAGAGTAGTGTTGTCAACAAATTAATATACAAGTTTGTCATTTTGTCTGTAGGTATGAGAGGTTATATTATCATAATGCGTTATCGTGTTGAAGAAGAACGTGTGAAAAAGGTCTTGTTGGAAATATTTAGTTAATTCAAATCATCTTGATTTCATATGTAAGCAAATTACACTTGAAATAGTCATATTAAACTCTACTGCTTATTCGTAAGACAGATTCCCCTGAGAAGAATGAGCAAGAAACTTTAGGGGTTGCTCTTTGTAAATATAAATTTGAACACATTTACAATATTTAATTTCAAACATCTTAGTTCGAGACTACCTTCATGAGCTAAACGGGTCACTACCACGGATTTTTGTCATCCAAGTACGCAGAAGTTGTATAATAAATAACCTTTAGTATAAGTTAGTTAGTTAGTTAAAGTTTATTTTGCAGGTATGTAAACACTTTATTGTACGGACAAGGGCATATCAGAATACATTTTTGTTCTAAAATCGCCTCCAGTGCAACGGAATAAGATACACTGATATGCAGGCGTGTGTGCAACACAAACTACAATTTTTTAACAAAGAAATAAAACGTTATTGTACAAAGGTGACCTTATCCCATAAAGGGATTTCTTCCAGCTAACCTTTGAATAATTGAAAGGAAAGTTGGCTCCTGTGTCGGCAATAAAATCTAATAAATCATTACCAACAAATCGAATGCTACAACAATTAACGAATAAATTTATTATATCAAATGTACACACGAATACGTAATTTTAAATAAATGATGATACACTAATACATATAAAATACATAATATAAAATGAATATATAAAATAGGACTATAACTAATACGTGAAATGTATTATTTTAGTTATCTAATTTAATTACATTACGGTAATTCAACATTATGCAATTCGACGACCTCGGTGGTCCAGTGCTTACACACCGGTTTTCATGGTGTCGCCGTCCCGGCCGGGGTCAATGTAAAAAAAACTAACTTTTCTATATTGTCTCTGGTCTGAGTGTTTGTGGTGTCGTCGTTGTTTCCGATTTCCATAACACAAGTGCTTTAGTTATTTACACTGGGATCAGAGCAACATATGTATATGATGTTGTATAATATTTATTTATTTATTTTATGTTATTATAGTATTAATTTTTATTTGCCATGTGGTTAAACTTTTTTTCTTTCTCGTCTTGGTGCTCCGGCGGAGTAATGGCGGACGATGCGCACGCGCAGTGGTAGTGCCTTTTCCCTTCGGCAGACGTCGGCTATATCCGCCGTGCCGAACCTTCGCGCATTCTCGAATTTTTACTAGTTGTGAATGAACAGATCTCGAGGTAAAACGCCGCGCTCGCGTCTTCAAAGTTAACGATACCTCAGATTACTAAACAGTTACTGCGTAACAGATACGTCACTCTCACACAAAATCGAAAATACCTACGCTATAATAGCCTGCTATCTCACTAATGACACCAAGCATATACTGCGAGGAAATAGGAGCCTAAGTACGCGCTCATAGATGTGTGCAGTCGTGCGGAACCGAATGCTCATAAATTAAAGACTTGTATGAGCGCTTGTGCCGACGTCGGTACTCTCAGCGGTAGAAAACTTTTAGCGAGTGACGGAGCCCTGACTTGACACTCACCTTATTCGATAGACACTGAGCGAAGTCACTCTTCATATCGGAGACGGAGACTCGGTCCTGCGGGCGTTTAGGGCCACTCACCGACGTCACTACTGTCGATAGGTCCAATTCTACCACCTGATAAACACAAACACATTATCAACCCATGTTAACACGTCACAATTAATATGATCACAGAAGTACCACATACACTGTGAACAATTCATAAATATACACATTATTTTAAAATAATTTAAAATAAAAACAACACCTGTTAAATTGCATGAACAGCTAAAAAATTAACAAGATAATAAATTTAAAGCGTAAATATTACCACTACGGAGTATTAAAAAAAACCGCCCTCAAAAGTCATTCATACCCTAGTTTGCCACCCTTATTTTCTTCAAATTTAAATGGGACCACTACTGAAGTACCCTCTTTCTGACAAAAAAATAATCATTAAAATCGATTTACAAATGCCGAAATTATCGCGTAACATACATACAAAAAATAACAGTCGAATTTCCTCCTTTTTTTGAAGTCCGTTAATAAGCTTTATGCAAATCCCATACACATATACACCTACGCTCATACACCTACCACCTTACACGAACACATACATACTTTATCAGTGAAAATAAATATAGAGCAATAAATAAAATAAGACATTACAATTGCGGTCAAAACCATTAATGGTCTAAATAGTAAGTCAGATCGAATTCACATGCAATAAACTATAAATAAATAAAATAAATACAAAACTAAATAACTAATTTACACGCTAAAACTAAAACTCTTTCTTCTTGAAATTATGGAATAATATGTATGTTGAATATATATACATATAACACCACAATATGTGTAGGTTTGTGCATGAGTGGATATGTGTATATACACATACCTCAGAAAACACCGGATCCTGTTGTGGGTTAGAGTAGTCCCGGAACTGTTTTGTTGCGCGAAGGTAGGCTTCGATTATTTCAATCTTTTCCTTTGAACGATCTGAAATTATATAAAATATCAACTGCTATAATTTAAGAAAATTACTTTTGGTGTTCCCGTTTCGTCTGGGAAGATGAAGCAAAAGTGTATGTTTGTATGGTGTCAGATGAATTAGTGAGTGTAGTGGATTTCTTGGTCAATAACACATGGCGTAATATGCACTCTTTGATCTTTTTTTTTACCAAATAATAGTGGCGAGGCGTGACAATTTTCCTTAGCAAAGCGGAAGCAAAAGGAAACCCTAACAAAAACTTCTTTTCCCGTTAAAAAGGAGCCTTGGCGACATTTAAGTACGACACATATTAGCACACAAGGTACTACTTCACTTCATTTCACTGGTTTAGTTCAGTGTTTTTAATAATAGTAACGTCGGTTCGAATCCGGCCGGACCGCTTTAAGAAGCTACTTACTGGTTTGCACTAAATATTCCAGGGAACGCTCGTCAACAGGGAAATGGGCGACAGTGGCTCCGAACTCGGGACACATGTTGGCGACAGTCGCCCTGTCGGCGATACTAAGGGCTGCTACCCCTGGACCGAAGAATTCTACGAACTTGCCCACCACACCCAGGGAGCGGAGGTGCTGTAATTCAATAAATTAATAATATAACGGCAGTGTTGTCTATTATCTCGCGCAAAACCTCGAAAACGCCCGTCACCCGCCGGGGTAGGCAGAGACTATGGACTTCTACCTGCTACGCACCTAATAAACCTTTGTCTTTTTTTTATAATACGAAGTGACGGGACGAACAAGTCGTGCACCTGGTTGTAAGCGACACGCCTGTCCATAGCAGTTGCAGTGCCAACGCAAAGATCTTAGGAGCAATACCACTGCCCCCATCATCATCACACTGAGACTTAAGTTGACAAGTCCCATGTGCCTGCAATTTCACAGCACCCTTCAAAACCGGAACACAGTAATGCTGACATTACTGCTTGGGGGCAGAAATAGGTAAGGTGACAGTACTTCCCTGGACGAACTCTTTCACAAGGAGCTCTACTGCTGTTAAAACTACTACACTCCCATCACTATCGAGATAATTGACTGAGCTCAAGTATATGGAACTCCACGTGCTGTTGGCAAACGTGCTACACCAACTAAGCACTTCTACTGTATTTACTGTTCTGTGACTAAACCATCTAACTAACCAAACCAACATAACTAACTTTAGATACTCGGGCAGTTTGATAACAATCGATTCCAAGTGTCCCTCGGCCACAGTTTCACGAATCGCAATGGTTAACATCTATTAACAGCAAAAATTTATATACGGGGTGTATATTTGAGACGGAGCAGCAAGGTCAGCTACCTTAATCGTTGTAGTTACAGGAAAACGGTTCTAGAAGACTGTCCATGAATTTTGAAGATATTTTGATTGGCATTCACAGATTTTGAAAAAATGGTACAGCCAGCAAAATAAAAGGTTATTTTTACAAAACCTTTTTTTTATGCCATTCGATCCGGTCTCTGGTGAGGATTAATAGTCTCTAAGGGACCAACTGAGGTAAGAGTGCTCGAAATGTCAGAAATCGGAAAAAAACTTTTTACCATACATTTTGTAGGGACATATTTAGTAATCAGTTATTCTAGGTAGTTAGTTATTTCGTAAAGAGCAAGTATCGGCTGAAATTCTACTCGGATGGATTCCTTTGAAAATTGCTGCAAGTGCGTCTTTCAATTCTTATACACTGTTGTATTTTTTTTTTTATAAATTTCATTTTTTACATAGCCCCTAAAAAAACAATCAAGGGGCGTCAGATCAGGACTGCGCGGTGGCCATTTTATAGGACCATGTGCTCCAATTCATTTGTTTCCACATTTGAGAACATTTTGACTAAAAAACATCATAAAAGTGACAATTCTCTATTAACAAAACTAAACAAAGCTGTTCCAAATTTAAAAAAAGTGAAGTCTTTTTCGTAGAGTAGTGGCCCGTTTGTAACAAAAACTTTTTAGGTCAGGACACGATTGACGAAGTGTTGTATGACAGTGAGACGTGGAAAATGACACAGAGACAGAAAACGATTGGAGGCATTTGAAATGTGGTGATGGAGAAGAACGGAGCGAATCTGTTGGACAGAAACAATGACCAATGAGGTGTTAAAAATAGTGAATGAAAGAAGCTTATTAAAGACAATAGAGAACCGAAGGGTGAAAAAGTTTGGTCATCTGATGTGTCACGACAGTTTTCTTAGAAACATAATACAAAGGAAAGATCGAAGGAGAGAAAGGCAGGGGAAGACCGGGATGGAATTATTCAGATCAGACAAAGGCAAAAGTTAATGTCGTGTCGTATCAGGAAATCAAGGCAAGAGTCTAGCTTTTAAATAAGAAGAAGAAGAGAGACTAAACCATCGAAGCATCCCCCTTTGTATCCTGGTCACTACATACTACAACGCTCTCTTACTACTTACTTTCTGTTTTTTACATACCTTAGTAATGGTAAGAACCAGATCAGTAGAAGTGATAAGTGGGTTCAGTTCCCCCACCAGCTTGTATCCCACCACTTTGGGCAGCAGCATGCTGATTGGCTGGCTCAGCATCACGGCTTCTGCTTCGATACCTATAAACAAAGGTAGGTTATTTGGTACGTCGTTATTTTTTATTACAATGCGCCAACCACCAGGGCAATTATCATGCTGAATGAATTCCTAGCGCACAACCAGATTGTTGATGTGTTCGCGGACAATTTGTCTCAACTCATAGCTACAATAGCACGCTATGTATATTTCAATTATTATAAAACTAGGTTATGTTGTATTATATAGTGAGAATTACGATTATTATTTTAAAGATTTTTATTGTTGAGTAGATGTTAACATTTATTAATTTAGTATCAACTTAGTATACATGTGTGTGTACTACTGTCTAAACGGCCCATGTAAATTTACATACTATGAAATTATTGATTTTAGTCTGTATTGTATACTTGCATAAATAATATATACATATATATTACCAATTTAAAAGGCGCCTTGTAGTCGAGTTGCGGATACCAGCCCGTTGCACCAAGTACCAAGTATATTACCAATTTATGTGTCTCATTTTATTTTGTTATATATAATATGTCATTATGATATCAAACTTAATTTATCTTTCAATTTTAATTGAATTAATATTCAATTATTTTATGTGAAGTTACTCCACTAGTTTGTTATAATTATTAATACAAAGATCGAACACTCAGAAAAGTTCCTTCGATCCGGTCGTACTTGAACCTTCTAGCTAAAAGCTAATCTTCTTGAGTCTTCTAGCAAACCGTTGATATTTTTATAATTTTGAAATGTTACATTTCTTTATTTTTGGTTTCAAAAAATTTTCGTTCAGTTCAAAGGAATTTTTCTTTACGTTCTATCTTTGTATTAATAATTATATGTAGGCGTCACTAAAAATCGGCGTAAGGAAGGAGTCGTGGGACAGAGGAGGGGGATGTAGAAGTACTCACCTCCAACTCCCCAGCCAACGACTCCCAACCCGTTAATCATGGTGGTATGACTGTCCGTGCCAACTACCGAGTCCGGATGCAGAGTATCTCCCGTAAACACTACTCGCGCTAGATACTCGAGATTCACCTGGAAGTTATGTATAATAAAACATAAAAAAATCTATTTTCAAATGACTGCTAACCGAATGACTGCATCGCCATCATCATCATCATTCAGCCATACGACGCCCACTGCTGGGCATAAGCCTCCTCAACTACCTCCACGACGATCGGTCCTACGCTACTCACATCCATCGGCTTCCCGCGACCTTTACCAGATCGTCGGTCCACCTGGTGGGGGGCCTACCCACTGAACGTCGTCCGGTGCGCAGTCGCCATTGAAGAAACTTTCCGCCCCAATGGCCATCGGTTCTCCTAGCTATGTGCACCGCCCACTGCCACTTCAGTTGAAAAATATTTTGAGCTATGTCGGTTATCTTAGTTCTCCTACGGATTTCCTCATTTCTGATTCTATCACGTAGGGAAATACCGAGCATCGCTCTCCATTGCCCACTGAGTGACCTTAAGCTTTCTTACGAGGCCACATCGAGTATATAACCAGAAATAGAGACGAAATAAGGGCCATGTATTCCTGGTAACTCATCAGTCATACATAACTTATAAATGTCAACTCACGTTTGCAATGAAATTAAAAATTAGAAAGCTGAAATAGTTCAGCGCCAACAACTGACCTGTGTGTACGTCTCCGTATATTCCAAAAAATATTCTGTATTTATTGCAATAAAGATAATATCTCTAACAATGGCGAGCTGTTCCGTTCGGTGGTGTGTGGAAAAACAGCAAAACATATAATTACAAAACAAACGGAATCAACTTTCATCGGTAATTAAATATTAAATATGTAATTTTGCAATTTTCGTCCATTATAGCAAAGCTTAATGTTAAGTTAACTGGTCGATTGGAAGTGAAACAATTGACGATACCCATTGATGACACCCGTCAATTGTTTCGAATTCGGGCCGGCCAATCGGAGCGCAGTTGTCACAGTAGAGATTTGGCAGAATAGTTTTCAAACAAATTATATGACATTTCGTCTCTCACTCACTCGGCTAGGGCCCATTGAAAACCAGCGTCACAACCTAGCCTTGATTGTAACTTTAGCTGAATGGGATCCTTTTGTACACGCCACAGCCGCACACATGTCACTATAGTATTATGTCACTTGTTGTTGAAATGTTTTTACGCTGTTCTTTGTGTTATTTCTGTTTTAGTTATATTAGTCTTTGTTTTTGTGTTTTTTTTTATAATGTGGCGTTACAATAAATGGTTTCTATTTCTATTTCTATTTCTCTATTTCTGGTTATATACTCGATGTGAGGCCATTATATAGTCCTATTGAGTGCGTGTTTGCAGTTAATGCGTGAAGTTGTTATCGACTTCATGCTTCACGCTGTAGCAGTTTATTTTACGTGGTTTAACCTGTTTTGTAAAATAAGTTTACTGACCTGATGAACAATCCCTGATCCCGGAGGTACGATTAACATGTTGTCAAACGCTTGCGCGCCCCACTGTCAAAATTAAAAGAGTCCGTTTTTAATAAATAATAAATTTAACTTAATACATTTTAATATTAAGTTTATTCAATAATCACGATGTTTTTCCACCATTCAATTTGTTTTTGTGAAATTACTCCACTATAAGAAATGAAACTATTTTTCCGGATTTAAATCGCGCATATTTGTTTTTTCAAACAAACCGACGTTTCGGGCCCTTTACAGGTCCCATGGTCACGGTTGAATGTGACACGGTTGTTTAAATCCGGAAAAATAGTTTCATTTCCTATGTGTAACAATCGCAAAAAATTAAGAACACGATAGTTACTCCACTATACTCTAGCCAAATTCGATGTGGAATAAATCTCATGAACAAAAACATATGATTTTTAGGGTTTTCATCTCAGGCTCTTTCACAGTTACCACAATTTCAATGTTTTCCTACGAAATTCAACTAGATTATGGATAATAATAAATCTTGAAGACATGTTTATGATGAATATTATTCAACAGAAGTTTCATATCACCTAAAAATGACCAGTAATTAATTATTTGTCAAACTGTGTCATCCCTAGTGACTTTTTGATTTGAAGTGAGAGATTGCAAACATTCGAGTTCCGGTGGTAATTCAAGTTCAGAATCGGAAATAGATGCTGGATGATATAATACGTGGTAAATTAATATCAAATAAAATCTTACAATTTTTCTTTTCATCTACCATACCTACAATCTAGCAGTAATTATTAATACGATGCAAAAACTTAGTTTTATTCCTAAATCATACGTATCAGTGGGTATTTTGTAAACTTAACAATAATTGGCTAGGTAAATATTACTTCTACATAACTCAATTACCTACTTACATTGACTTACAAATAAATGGACGACGGGTCTAATACAAAAACCACGAAAAAAATGTCCCAAGTCAACCTATTTAAACGTAGTGACATGTAAAGGAATATGAAAAAGCTAAAACGTTGAATTTCAATTGTAATGTCATCGCAGTACTGTCTAATTTTGCTTGCTTCGCTGTCAGTCGAACAAACGAAGACTAAAGCGTGAATGACGCTCTGTATACGATTTTAACGCCCTATAAGTTCGGACACTTTTTAGCGCGGACCCATCCATATAATTGTAAGTCAATGCCTACTTACCTATTTAAATTCAAATTAAGAGAGCAGGTCGTGTGCAGAGCGAGCCTTAATAATGAGCATTGAAAAAAATGTTTTTTTCCTATGCCATCATTGGTTGCCCAGCAACGTTTTGTTATTAAACATTCTACATCGAATTTGGCTAGAGTATAGTACAAAAAAGTCGTTAAAAATAAAAATCGTGTGCCTGGTGGAAAGCAACACGCTTGTCGCTAACAGATACAGTGCCACTCAAAGATCTTAGTGTCTTACATAAGATCACAAATCCCATGTGCCTGTAATTTCACCAGCATTCTTACCCTTCAAAGCCGGAACGCAGTTATGCTCACATTACTGCTTGGCGGCAGAAATAGGGTGGCAGTACTTCCCTGGACGAATTTTTTCATAAGAATTTTCTTTAGTAGTTGTAGACTACTACTAAAGATTCGTAACGTTCGCTGGTTCCTTCCGTAGCTCGGTTGGAAGTGCGTTAATACGATATGCTGAAGGCGCTGGTTGGAATCCAGCCAAAGGAATTTTTCTTAGCAATCGATCTTTCTATTAACAATTGATAACATTTGTAAGCTTGCCTTAAACATACATATTAAATAGGTGTCTTTTTTTTTATAATATCAAGTGACGGGACGAACAAGTCGTGCGCCTGATGTCAAGCTACACGCCTGGCCATAACAATTGTAGTGCCACATATAGAGCTTTAAATCGCAAAGATCTGAGGGGCACTGCCACTGCGCCCGTCACCCGGAGACATAAGTTGACAAGTCCCATGTGCCTGTAATTTCACCAGCACCCTTACCCTTCAAAACCGGAATACAGCAATACTGACATTACTGCTTGGGGGCAGAAATAGGTAAGATGGCATTACTTCCCTGGACGAACTCTTTCACAAGAAATCTACTAATTATCCCTTTTAACCTTTTACCTACTCGTGTTTATTTGAATATGAAAGTGAATTGGACGT
>NW_020654229.1:1112275-1179491 GCF_003589595.1 Hyposmocoma kahamanoa | reverse complement strand
GACTGTTGTGGCGGTCGAGCTGGGAGTGACCGTGGTACGAAAACAAAATGAGAAAGTGAAGGAAGATGGAACAATTCAAATTTAAATACATGTAAAATAAAAAATGATAGGATACAAGCGGAGAGAGGCGATACAAAGAGGTGAGATGGCGGTGTAAGGAGATCACACCGTCACAATTTCATATAACTTACCTTTTTTCGAAATTTGGATAACTTTTAACATGGAACAAATTTTAAAAGCCGATGAGGCGGTGAAAAATGTTAAACAGGTCATCGATTCCCATCCCCAGGATTTCTATAGCAGAGGCATCAATGAACTTCCATTAAAATGGCAAAGGTGAATCGACAATTATGGTCAATACTTCCAATACTTAGATTAATTAAATACATATTTTTCGACGAAATACTTTCATAGATTTCTCCTAGATGGCGCTACGGCTAAAAAGTCGTTGAAAAACAATTTTTTTTATAATATCAAGTGACGGGACGAACAAGTCGTGCGCCTGATGGTAAGCTACACGCCTGTCCAAAACAGTTGCAGTGCCACTCAGAGCTTTAAATCGCGAAGATTTAAGGGGCACTGCCACTGGGCTCGTCACCCTGAGACATAAGTTGACAAGTCTCATGTGCCTGTAATTTAACCAGCACCCTTCAAAACTGAAAGACGGTAACGGTGACATTACTGCTTGGCGGCAGGAATAGGTATAGTGGCATAACTTCCCTGAGCAGAATCTTTCACAAGAGGAAAACTACTCTTCGCAATGTAAGACCAAGCAATTGAACATGGAAACTTTATAATTGGACGGTAATGTAAATCCTGTACAGTAAAAGGAAACTTACGTTCTAGCAAAGTCCACCTGCACAGAATGGTCAATGACGAGATCAGCTGGACAAATTGGATTGATCTTGTCAGGGTTCCCACCAAGGTCTTTCACGGCATCACGCATGGCGGCGAAGTCTACCACAGCTGGGACGCCCGTTAGATCCTAAAAAAAACAAAGACTAAATTAAACATTTAATATTTTTTCTATTCCTGTAGTTCTGAGCCATAGAAATAATTCGACTATGCATGAACGGAGAGCCCTCGGTTCAAAGGTAGATTTTATAGCAATATCCAACCATCAATACCGGTGAAACCGTGGTTCTCTAAACTAAAACTGAACAGAGTGGCAACAAGCATATTGACTCGTATGAGATTAGGTCACGTATGTACTCCCTCACCTTCACCTTGAAAGATTTAATATAGTTGCTGACGATGTGTGTACCAGCGGTGAAGTTGGCGATTTAAACCACATTTTTTTTAATTACCCAAAATTTGATCATTTTTCTCTTATCCAATCCCATCTGGCTCTTCCGACGGATGGAAATCCGTATTTTGTTGCTGTCCTCTTCTATACATACTTATTTATCTAAATTTATTTATAAAATATAATATTTATTCTATATTTATACCATGTTTATTTACATCTCATAATTCCTCGCCTAATCCTTTTTATCACTTTTTCTCTAACTTTCAAATCCTGTTTCCAAATTACATTCCATGATATTATAAAAGTTTCCCCGTTTAAAAACAAGTTCGTCAAAACACGTTGTAAGTGGCCAAAATGCTTACCGCGAAAAGCCAAGCGAAATAAGAAAAAAAACCAAAATCTATTGTCTATGGTACTCGTTTCAAAAAAGAACGTCTTCGCTATTTTTGTAAAATTTTTATATAATATCTCAAAATGTTACATGCCAGGTAGAAAGGCGTTACCATTTGAAAAAAAGGAGTATTTAAAAACAATATAAAATACCAAATATGATGCTCTCAAACTCTGCCTCCTGATTGGTTACAATATAAGAGGTACTTGGCCAATCAAGGACCCTTCTATTTTATCTCTTTGGTTTTTTGTTTTCTTTGTGGCTTTCGTTCGAATTTGTTATCGTGGATTGTTAACAAAATATACGTACATTAAATACTTAATAAATTAAAATTATTTTCATTATTTTAATTTGGTTGTGTTTCATTACTCTCTCTGTGGCAGAACGGTTACTATCCCATGACTGCCACGCAGAGGTCCCAGGTTCGATTCCCGTGCCGGGAGAAATATTTGTATGGCCTACATTTATTTATCTCGTGACTTTGAGTGTAACTTGTGATTGTCTATGTGTATCCATGGCACCCACGACACAGGGTTTCCCTAGTGCGGGGCTATGTAGAGTGTGTGCGTATGTTATGTATTATGATATAATTTATAATAATTTACTCCTAGAAAAAGTATTGTATACAATCAATACACATTTAGGTCTCAAAATGTCTATTATCATATCATTTATATAATAATATATCTAAATAAGAACCCCTATTATGCAGCGACTGCATAAAATACTATTGTGTGGGGAGATACAATTTAATATAAGTTCTATAACTATCACACAGACTGACACTAACCACTGGATCGAGTTGCATAGCCCCCAGGTACTGTCGATTGAACGTCACTACATACCACGGTTGGTACGCGGAGCCATCGAGATAAGGAAGTATTAAACATTTAACCGTGACGATGATTTTAAACTGTCCAGTGCATGGAATCCGGTCCTTAATGCGTGCAGTAATAAAAACAAAAACACCTCGAGTTCAGTTTCGCGTGTGGATATAGTGAGTGTGGTTTGTGGGAAAAAAGTGAGTGACAATGGTAACGCCACAACAAATCGCGATGAAGGTAGTAGTTGTCGATAACGCAAGAGGGTAGACAGATATGTCTGCTCTTAAAGCTGTCATCTGCCGCCGTCCAGTCAACACGTGACCATGGAGCGTGCAACCGTTCCGAAATATCCGTAAAATAAAAAGAAGTGATATCGTGGTAAGAAGCCTGAAATTAATGATAATCACTTAGGTGATTAACGCGCGCGGTGGCGGAGACGCAGATCTGCGTCAACACGCGGTTTAATCTGCGGCCAGCGGTCTAGCGGCCCCTCGCCACGTAGAGTCGTATTATAGAACTCTACTCAATGCTCATGTCAGGATTGCAATTGAAACACAACCACTGGAAATACGACCCTAATGGCAGGGACTTGAGTATGATTTCGAGTGCTTTAAACCATACTCAAATCCTGACTTGAGCATTGAGTAGAGTTGTGGAATACGACCCTTAGAGTCGTATGCCAGAATTCTACTCAATGCTCAAGTCAGGACTTGAGTATGATTTAAAGCACTGAAAATCATACTCAAGTCCTTGCCATTAGGGTCGTATTTCCAGTGCTTAAAATCATACTCAAGTCCTGACTTGAGCATTGAGTAGAGTTTTGGAATACGACCCTTAAAGTACTCGCTTCGTAGTTGATCGGCGTAGTGATTGTACATGTAGCTGAGATCCTTCTTTGACAAGAACAGTTAATAATACAGAACTCATTCAGTACGCTGCAGTTATACCGTCGATTTGGTTTTTGTTTACTCAAATAAAAAAACACCGAAGATAACATTCAACTTCATTACAAAGATTAAAGAAAATTTGAAAATTAATTTTTCAACTACACACGTATGTCAACTGAATCCTTTGGTTATTTGTTAGGGAAAATCCGAACGACAATTACTGGAATAGACACAAATTGATTAAAAATCTGCGCGGTAGTGCGGAGCGCAGTGTGCCATGCCCTACGGTTCCACGGTCAGTGTGTTCCACGGCGCGTGTTTTCCATACAAACGGAGGTACTTCAGCACAACGTTAAAAAACGCAGCGGTGCAGTGTGTTAATCGCCTTAGAAAATAACCACGACAGCCTTAAAATCTATATACCAGCCTCACATTAGACGTAGATTTTACATAAATCGTTATTTCACATTACGAAACAGGTAAACCAATAAACTAAGTACTTTACAAGTGTAAATACATAATAAGGTTTCCTCGTAATGTTTTCTACAATTGTAAAAGCTATTGATAAATACGCCGGGGTCAATTACTTAGATCATATGACGTCATTTTATACTTATAGATAACATATTATGTACATTGGCAACAATGTATTGCATAACATTGTATATCCTCAATTGTAAGGTCACTGTTGTAATTTCTAGTTGAAATAATAATTATAACTTTTTTTCTGTCTGCAGTCTGCGAGCATGGATAAACCTACACATTCAATGAAGTTTGACAAACCCCAGGTCCTTGCAAAAGAAGTCCGTTATCTACCCAGGATGCTGCGAGAGGCCATTGAAATTAAAAAAACATCCTAATTTCAATAGGGAAGATGGTTTCTCCGTACCACCAGCTTGGGATCCAGTATTTCCTCTAATGAAAAATAATAATTTGTAAAACGTAATGTAGCGTAAGTTGGAATGTTCCTTTGTAAAATAAAAAATAATGTATTTAATGAATAACTTTTGTAACTATAGTGAAAAAATAGAGTGGTTTGCATTAATTAATATTAGACATAACTGGTTGATGACTGTACCACCACAGTCAACCGTGACCATGGGACCTGTAAAGCGCCTGAAACGTAGGTTTGTTTGAAAAAACAAATATACGCGATTTAAATCCAGAAAAATAGTTTCATTTTCTATGCAAGACAATCGCGAAAACCTTAAAAACTCGATATGACTTTTTTTAAACTGGCTCCAAAAGTTTGTGGAATTACAACCCCTAATTTGCCACCCTTTCAAACAAAAGAAGAATCATCGTAATCGATTCAGGGAGAAATAGAGTAACATACACACACACAAACAAAAAAAATAACATTGGAATTAAGAACCTCCTACTTTGTTTAAAGACTAAATATAGTGTAGAAGCATAAACCGTTTTCAATCCCGACACAAAAGAGGGGAATTATTGAAGCATATGAAGAAAAAAAAGAAGAAAGTGTAAGTCTTGAAATACGTAAACGTAACTATCGCGTTTGCGTTGAGATTTTAATATGGATTAAATAAAAATCTTAACGCAAACTTGGTGGTTAAGTGAGAATGATTACAAATCATTCATCATTGCTTAAAAGCATTCTAGTAGGAATGCTTTTAAGCGCAAGCTTAAGGCTCTCCTGCTGGAAAATCATAAGGGATTGTATTAACTTTTTCCAGCACCTATTTATTTATACTTTTTATACACATTTGTTATATAATATATTAGTTGCTTGATGTAGGTATAGTGTATACGTATTAATTATTATAAAGTATTTTCATAGTTATATATAAATTATTTGGAAGTATTTAAACATACACAACACACTCACACACACACATCTGTTACAGTTTTAATATGTACGTATATATAATTATTTTACTGTTATATTCAAGTACCAAAATATGCTTGCATATGTTGTTCCGTGACCTCACTTAGGGTCTTAACTGAAAATCAGTGCTGGGAACGCGTTGCGTTTTCCAGCAAATACTGAGTTTGTGACCCTTTTGTTACCGCGGCTGGCACCACACAAGGTATCTCAATATTTAGTCTTCATTTTATTATTTGTGTGAATACTTCATGTTTTAATTTTATCTAATTTTTGTATATACATTTTTATTTTGTGTTTGTTTGTGTTTTTGTTTCGTAATTATATATTTGTTTTACGTTGAATGTTTTGATCGTGTTTTATTTTAGTTCTGTTTTATTCTGTTTTCTCTCTTTTTTTTTGTCTTTTGTGGTGTCAACAAATAAATGTATTTTCTTTCTTTCTTTCTTTCTAATTTACACTCAGGCCTCTGCATGCTATATCGTCGGCCTCATCATCACTTTCCATCAGGTGAGATGGAGGTCAAATGCGCTATACAACGTAGCTATATTTTTATTGCTTACTCGATTTATTTTGATTTGCCTGGGGGAAATAATTGTACTCATTTTCAGTTTACATCTTTTGTTTAAAGTGGACCATAAATATTGTCTGAAGTATAATTGTAAGTCAATGGTCTGAAGTCAATAAATTATTATTGTTATTGAGTTCTTAGGTTTTCGCGATTGTTACACATAGAAAATGAAACTATTTTTCCAGATTTTAATCGCGTATTATATTTGTTTTTTTCAAACAACCGTGACCATGGGACATAATAAGGTATCCGATTACATTGGAGGTGTATATGTATATATAAAAAAAAAACCTGTAAAATGACTCTGGCAGGCTTAAAGGCAATCTCGACTCCCCCTTCCACTTTCTGGTTGTCCTCCCAAATGAGCACGTTCCGCACGTCTTTCTCGAGCACTTGGAAGTTGTCGCAGTTGCGCACGCATGACTCGAGGAGAACACGGATGCTGAAGGGGAGACGGTCTGGGGATAAAAATACATTGTTGAATTGACCAGAATAATAATAATTTTTAACACCGCGTACAATAAATATTAGTAACCTCGCTTTGCCGCTAGATGGCGTTGAATCGAAGTTAATTACTACCATTTAAGTGGCAACAGGAAATTGCTCTGTATCGAATCATGGGGCTTATAAGTGACATTCCAGTACTTCCACCGGGTGGGATACTTGGATGGAAGCATCGTCGTTCTTGATCATCGGCTGCCGCTTCCACCGCGTGAGATGGTGAGTTAACATCGAGGATAAGCACGATTACGTCTCCTATGTCGATCATACCCCTTTTCAAGTGTCTTTCTTTTATTGTTTTGTTTATATTTCAATAATTTTTTTTTTCATCATATATAAATACAGGATTCTCTTAATTCAGGTATATGTGTTATATTTTACATTTATTCGCATAATTATTCTTTAGTTATTCATTTGTACAATACGTTATTCAATAAACAAACAATTTCTTCACCCTTCCTCGCTACGTATACCCATTATAAATTAATATAAAAAACTTTAAACTTGTCGAACGTCAAGACCATAGTTTCCCTAAGTGGTCCCTACCGACCCAGTGGGCGCTGAAGAGTCCTAAGGGGGCGGCAAGTGCCTCCGAAGCTATTGGAGAGCGTTGATCGCGTCCCGGGGTGCTACCGCATTTGAAAAAATAAACCAGATTTAACTATTATACTGCCGTCCACTAAGCTAAAACGCGGCGGGTTTGTGACAAATGGTTAAATAACCGTTTCAATTAGCAAAACAATAGAGTACAAAACTCTCTGTTAAAAATTAGTTAACGAGTTCGACTTATCGGAACTTACCCCAACGATGCATAACTGAAATATCATTAAATAATTTCAATATTTTAAAACTGGTTTATGGCTTTTTATGACATCTCAAAAAAATATTTTGTCAGTTAGCCGCGTGTTACATCAACTACACTGCTTACATACATTTTTTCTTTTACTTGTGATTTTTGTGTTAAAAAATACATGTTTTCAATTATATTTGTGGCGGTGGCGCCTTGAAATTCTTTTATCTTGCCTATGATCCAGACCATAGTTTCCCAAAATGGTCCCTACCTACAGTGGGCGCTAAGTCCTAAGAGGGCGGTAGGGACCTTCGGGAGCAATTGGGGCGTTGATGCTGTCCAAGGTGTGTAGCCGCATTTAAAAAAAACCTGAATTATTAACCGACTTCAAAAAAGGAGGAGGTTCTCAATTCGTCTGTATGTTTTTTTTTGTATGTATGTTACGCGATAACTCCGGTATTTGTGAACCGATTTTCATGATTATTTTTTTGTTGGAAAGGGGGTACTTCCATAGCGGTCCCATTTCATTTTGAAGAAAATCATCCACCTCGAATGGTGGCTGTTCACGCATGAAGATTCATTTTTATAAGTAGCGCCTAACATTAATTTAGGAGCAATTACTTTAATGGTTGATTTTGCTATTTCTCCAATTCAAGGCGTTTTTCTCTCAATATACTTTGAGTAGTGAGAACCGATTTTTATTATCTCCAGTGTCAAGTCCTGTATAGTGACGAACTAGGGGATATTTCAATAAAACTTAGCAAATAGACGTAATTCCACGTACTTTTGCGGTCGGTTTTTTAGTACTCTGTACTGATCATTATCTATATAAATTACACTACATGAATATTTTCTTTTTCCTTGTGATTTATTGTGTTAATAGGAAATGAAACTATCCCATGGTCAAGGTTGACTGTAAAGGGACCTATTTGACAGGATTAGGTTAGGTTAAGTTGGGTTGAAAAGGGAAAACATTTTCGGCTGCCACCAGTTAAGCAGAGCAGATAGTAAGTAAATGTATTTTTTAAGCTTACCATATTGTGATCCCAAAGCAGTGACGTCATAATACTTGTAAGTCTTGCCGTGCACCTTCAAGGTTTTAAGCAGATTGCTGAACGGGTTCGTCGGGGCTGTAACAATTATAAAAATTATTATTTGTTTATTTTCGGACAACGTAAATCCATATTACATTAGTAACAGACTTTTAAACTATGTTAGTATTATTTATATAAGATATAAGTGCGCATTTGACCTCCATCTCACCTGATGGAAAGTGACAACGAGGTCGACGATGGAGCGTGCACGCCTAAATAATGCCTACTCACTCTCACCTTGAAAAGGTCCAAGTTATAGCGTTCAGGGACCAAGTCTGCAGACAGAGAATTCCACTCCATAGCCGTTCGCCATGTAGTTGTCGAAGCATAACGCTTCGTGCGAATATTTGGAATATCCACAACATAGGGGTGGAACCCAAGCCTACGCCTAGTCCCCCGGTGGAAAAGGGGAAGGCGGAATTAAAGCGTAAAATTCTATCGTACACTCTTCGTGATATATCCTGTAAAATACCGATATGCAGGCAACTTTACGGCGGTGTTCAAGGCTCTGCAGCTTCGCCTCTATTAATTCCGAGTCACCTATAAGGCTCTTGGCACGCTCGTCAATTGAATCCAAGGTGGCCAGTTGATATGTAGCAGAGCCACTGGAAATTCCTCACCCTGGAAAGGATGCCAAGCTTCCTTGCTGCATTTTTAGCCATTGATGTACCTGCCGAAGTTCAAATTGGACGACAGGGCTATCGGTATGGATATATCACGAAAAGTCGGAGTCTGCTCAAAGGGACTACGTTTTGTGGAGAATAGACACGCCTGCGTTTTGGCAGCGTTAAATTTGGCAATATTGGCATCGCCCGAAATCAGACGGGTTTCTGAGCGAGAAGATGAACGTGATTCCTACTATATCTTTCTAATTTGTAAGTTAAATCAACTATTGTTCCGATTTGAAATGTCAAAAGTTTCCGATCAGCCAGTCGTAAATCGCAATTGTGCGCCTCGACTCGGAAAAGACGCAGTTTCCGATCGGGAGGGGCATTTAAAATCAAGCTGCTGTCCTTTTCATTATCTCGAGTACGGACGAATACTTTTATACCCATAATACTAAGGGTACAAGAATTACACTTCTGAAATTAGTAACTTGAAGAACATATAGCTGATGTCAAACACCGTCGCGTAAACAAGTCTGCAGTCTGCGTCCATGTCATGGACAAACCTACACATTCAATGAAGTTTGACAAACCCCAGGTCCTTGCAAAAGAAGTCCGTTATCTACCCAGGATGCTGCGAGAGGGCATTGATTAAAAAAACATCCTAATTTCAACAGGGAAGATGGTTTCTCAGTACCACCAGTTTGGGATCCAGTATTTCCTCTAATGAAAAGTCCCAAACAGACATAAGACTGCAGTACTAATTAATATGTTTTAGTTTATTCTAATTTCTATTATTAATTGATAATAAATTGAACTTAATAAAAATTCATTCAATAAAATAATTTGTGAAACTGAATGTAGCGTAAATTGTAATGTTTTATTTGTAAAATAAGGTATTTAATTAATAACTATTGTAACTATAGTGAAAAAATAGGGTGGTTTGCATCAATATTAGACATAACTGGTCGAAGACTGTACCACCTCAGTCAACCGTGACCATGGGACCTGTAAAGGGCCCGAAACGTCGGTTTGTGCGAAAAAACAAATATACGCGATTTAAATCCGGAAAAATAGTTTCATTTCCTATGTGTAACAATCGCGAAAACCTAAGAACTCGATTAGTAACTTTGTCATTACAAAGTTCTTTAGACATATACCTACATACAAATATTCAAACTCAAATACTAAAACTAAAATTATATTTTCACTTCTCATGCTCTTAAAGTTCGTATTTATGCTGGATGTAGGCTGCATAAAATAGGATTATATGCTCTAGTGCATAAAATAAAAAAACCATCACATTAAATATTTCTAATTGTTGTAATTTTGCATACAATTTTAATTAAATAATCGTTTATTTGTAATATTGCTGTTTAATTTCCTCGCAATCGAAGTGAAAAGCAGAGTGTATAACTCGTTCATAAAACCCATTTTGCCCTCGACTTAAGTATCCACCCGAGCCGCATGAATTACTCGTCTCGGGCAAAATGACGCGTTTTATGCACTAGTTGTACAATCTACTATGAATCCGTCCTCAAACGTTCGCGCGTCAAACGCTTCTTCTGGACGCAACGTACGCGCGTATGCGCGCGAGGTAATTCGCAGCGAATTCGCTTCTTCTGGACAAGGTCTTAGGCTCAACTCACACTGGCGCAGAGTCGAAGCGTCGCGTCGCGTCCTGTTTTTCAACTACAACGCCTGGCGACTCGCGTCGACACTCGCATTAGTGCGCCCGGATCACAATGTGGTCGGCTTCTGACGCCTTATTTGCATAACAAGTATAAGGACACGTTTGCGCGCAGCCACTCCACAAATCATGATACACTCACTACGCATGCGCACCGCGGCGTGCGCCAGCGACAGATCTCCGCCTACGTTCAGTTCGCGCGTCCCCGACCCATCGTTTATACGTGTTGTGTATAGTTCCGCCAGCCGCGCTCCGACCGCGCTTTTGATGTCAACATACCATAATATGTAAGCCTTACGAATAAACTAAGTGTGTATTCTATTGTCGGTGTTTTATTGTGATTCGTAATGTTTCTAATACAAGAATTTGTACTTTAATAATGGGAAAATAGAGATGAATATACTATAGGCGAAAACAAGACGCGTCGCGACGCTTCGTCTCTGCGCCATTGTGAGTTGAGCCTTAGTCTATTAGTTATGTAAATGCATCCACCTTGACATGATCGTAATATGTCTTGGTCTAATCGCTCTCTAGTGTCCCAATAATTACATACTTTGTATAATATTAACAAAGTGTGTAACTGCCTCCGTAATCGAACGGTTACCATGCCGGACTACCTCGCAGAGGTCCCAGGTTTGATTGCCGAGCCGGGAGAAATATTTGTATGGCCTATATTTATTTCTCTCATGAGTTAGGATGTCATTTGTGGTTGTCTATGTGTGTGTACATGGCACCCGCAACACAGGGTTTCCCTAGTGCGGGGCTATGTTGAGTGTGTGCGTTATTGTTTATATTATTTAATATACTAGGTATATATTCTATTTTCCCGAACTAAACCGTCACGCGTCTAAGAGACACACGATGTCCCTATTGATTTTGGTAATTAATAATCTCAGTACAAAGTACTAAAAAAACCGACCTCAAAAGTACGTGGAATTACGTCTATTTGCTAAGTTTTATTGAAATATCCCCTAGTTCGCCACTATACAGGACTTGACACTGGAGATAATAAAAATAGGTTCTCACTACGACACTACTCAAAGTATATTGAGAGAAAAACGCCTTGAATAGGATTAATAGCAAAATCAACCATTAAAATAATTGCTCCTAAATTAAAGTTAGGCGCTATTTATAAAAATGAATCTTCATGCGTGAACAGCCACCCTTCGAGGTGGATGATTTTCTTCAAAATGAAATGGGACCACTTTGGAAGTATTCCCTTTCCAACAAAAAAAGAATTATAAAAATCGGTTCACAAATACCGGAGTTATCGCGTAACATACATACAAAAAAACATACAGTCGAATTGAGAACCTCCTCCTTTTTTGAAGTCGGTTAAAAAATAGAAGAAATTTAACACTTGATACATTTTTATAATATTTTATAAAATAAAATAAACACGCAGCTGCTAGTTAGGGCGCGTTCCCACTATGTCGTAACGTTTTATTTATCGTTAGACGACTGTCGCATCTAGCCTGTTCCCATACCACTAATATCTGTCGTGAGCGTTTATTAATTTATCGTTGAACGACTTTTATTTTATCGTTTCCAGCTGTTCCCACTAGATCGTGACCACAATTTATCGGTTCACGGCAGCCGCCTTGCCGTTTGCACAACAGAATCGTTTGAAGCTGCGATTATCTGTCGTGTCATTTTTATCGTGACGTTTTATTTATCGTCTGACGACTGTCGTTCTGGCTCTTCCCTTTGTCACTACAGTCTGTCGTCGTAACGTCAAAAAAGTCGTGAACGACAGTTAATCATGTTGTATGTACCTTATGTGAACAACTTCATTTAAATATAAGAGTCACATTTTAAACTGCACGACTATCTGTCGTCACGACATAAAGGGGACGCGCCCCTAGAGACACCTTGTGAATCCAGTACAAACCTATACAATGTTTCGTAAATAATTATTCAACATAAGCGACTGCATCGTACACTCGCGCGTTTGCAACTTTGCATCGATGCAATCGCGCGTTTGTATCGATGCAGTCGCGCGTGTTGAATGATTATTTATAAATTGCAAGTGTGGCGATGCGATCGCGTTTACATCGATACTAAAAATCGCCGTGAGAAGTAACCACTCTACGACGAGTGACAGACAGGTTAAACAACCCTGACTATATTATAATTAACACGTTGATGGACACTACCACATTACTGATCGACTGTGTTATATCACTACGAATTTTCATACATTGCCTACAGGCGTAGTGTCACTACATTTGATTGAAAATAATGATGTTATGACAGAACGGATATAGGCGTATACGTCGTAGGGCGTACTGTCATCTAGTATGTATTGTAGAATAAGTAAAGTGACAGAACGGATTTAGGCGTATACGTCGTAGGGCGTAGTGTCGCTTGGCTTGTATTTTCATGTATATTATACGGCAGAACGGCTGTCGACGTCAACGTATATACATCTTCACTGTCACATTTGTTTCGTAAAAATCTATGTATAACTCATACAAACCTATAGTAGTTAAGTATTTTATGTACCAATGATATTAATAAAAACAAATGAATTCTTACAAACAGATTTATTAAGAAAACAATGTTATTTAATTACTACCAGCATCACATCTGTCCAGAGATCATATTTATCTTGTAATGGCACATTTATCAAAACAAGTATTTCAAGTACCCATAACTTACAACATAGCAATTCTAAAAAAATCAACGTAACACATTGTTCTAATCAGTCTCATACTTAGTGTGGAAAATGATTACAAAAACTCCTAAATAATCAGTCTGAATAACTTTAACAAAAAAAACCTTCATCAGTTTCACTTTACTAAATAATACAGTTGAATGCAAATGATTTACTTATTTCTAAAAATATTAAAAGCGCTACATATTTGCTGTATTTTTTAAGACTTTCCCTCAATTCCTTATGGTTTCTATCATCAGTACTGGAGTCTTGGACTCAGATTCATTCTGTTCTGTCGCTTCTTTTCCTGAATACATTTTAATGTTACACACATAACCATCGTGTGTTGTAAGTTCGTAAAATTTTATGCCATAGCGTGCTTTTTTGGATTTTATGTACTGACGAAAGTGTAAACGGCCCCGAAACAAAAGAAGAGATTCATCCAATGATAATTCTTCACTGGGGTTATAGACTTCTCTAAAGTTCAGTGTCAGCATATCAATAAACTTCAATATCTTATTTTCGCCTTGAGCATTCAATTCCGATGCACATAGACATCGTAAAATTTGCTCATACCTTCTTCCAGACATTACATAGTTGAAAATGGGATGATAATAAAGGACATCGGAAAGTGAAAATAGACTTCTTTGATTCGGTGTCTTTATGTTACCTTTGAGAAGACTGAGACCAAGGAATTTTATAATTTCTTCAGAATTGGTTTCACGATACACTGCTTTGCGACTGTGTCTCGTATGGGGTCTGTCAGTATTACATAAAGCATTCCCATAAGCGTTAGTGCAGTTTACAAGATATTCGACGAAATTTTGAGGAAAAACAAGATGGAAAAAATCCAAAACATTATCCTTGTTATCAATATTCACTGTTATCCCGCATTTTGATCTGTCAAAATTGAAATCAGGTACAGTAGTAACTGTAGTTGACCATGGTGCTTCTGGGAGAGGTACTTCTTCTCTTCTAGGAATGCAACTGGCTGAGTGTCGGTTAGTTGTAGTATTTTGCGTCACATTTGGTTGTACTTCGACATTTCTAGAGTCATTGACTAACTGAGAAACATGCATTTGAATTTCCGAGGCATCGGGATTGGAAATACCTTCAATATTATTTTCATTAGCACTAGAACTATTTTGGAATATATTTGAGCATTGTTCCTCATTTATATGCTCATCACATTTCAGAGACACAGACGCCGGTCTCTCGAATGAAATGTAGTTTAGGCTTGCTTCAATATTATCATTTTGGTCCTGAGCCACATGTGAGTGTTGTTCGACACCTAAAGACTCAACCCTACTGATATTAGATGGTGAGACAGCGGGTGTTTTTATTTGATATATAGAATTTGAAACATTTCTACCTTCCTCGGTATCAGAACAACAGGAAGTAAGGTCATCAACTTGATCACAAGTCGAAGATGACGACGATGAAGCTGACTCACCAGAGCGTATAGATGCAGTTCTCTGTACACGCCTTGATTTTGGGCGGCTCGTTGCATCCTCGGAACTTGATGATTCCAAGTCACTGGGTTGATAGTCAAGATCAGAACCATACTCCCCATCATCAGCATATGGATCTTGACTGGACTCAGGTGTAGAAGCTTCATCGAACAAGTCTTGAAGTCGTTTTTGTTGTTCTTCGTAGGTATTTCTTTTCGCCATCTACAACAATAATTCAAAGCAAATAAAATGTGTATAAATATATAAAATAGAAAGTTACAGTATAATTACGTATGCCACTATACATTGTCTAGTGATTTACGAATAAAAAACAATTAAAATTTCGAAAAACAAACACTAATTTACCTTTTAGAATCCGGGCGCGAAACAAAATCCGTGACGTTTCGCGGCGCCTGCACGCTGCACACTACTCGTCAATTTGTATACAAACACGACGCCCACGGGCGTAGTGTGCGTGAAAGGAATAGTTTTAAAAATGTCATTGTGTGGGTGACGGACCTTTCTTCGGAAGATAATTTTGAAACTACGCGGTGACAGTAGGACGGTTTGAATTGCATATACCGTGACACTAAAACATGGACTTTCATAAACTTGAATGCAAAATTGATCGCCGTTGGGCGTTCTGGCTATATGCATAGGAAAAATCGAACGTCCACAGGCGTTCTGTCATATCATTTTTGACCGGGTGATCGCCAGAGGGCGTTCTGTCCATCAACGTGTTAAGGTCCGAGTGTAGATGAATTTCCCTGGCAAGCGTCTTGTCCCACAATTCACTTAACATAGTAAAAAAACATAAAACTATCTTAAATTTTAAAAAAAATCAAAGTTATTATCAAAAGATAGGTAGGTATTCCATTGGACAAAACAGATATTTCATCATTCCTTTGATACAGCTGACCTTCATTTGGCTGAATCAATTTACAAATAAGTAATACCAATTGGAAAAACAGGATCAAAGGTCAATTTAAAGCAAAACATTACCTCGGTACTAAATAAACATAAGTTAACCTCAAAATTTAAATTTACAGTTACATTGATCTTTACTCACAACACATGTAGCTTGTAAAATATTCGTGTTAACTGTGTAAAATATTGTTTAACCCACCTGTGGTTTAAACTTATTAATAAGTTTTAAAAAGCGAAACCCATTTACGAATTACAAAAAGTTATTCAACATTCTTTTATTTAAAATCGACTTACAAAGTAATCTAAATTAAAATCATTATGTTATTAAAAATCGAATGACAATTTAAGAAACGATTTACAAATGGAATAATTATACGATAAGGTGTAAAAACAGTAAAAAACTACAAAGCGTTTGCCGGAAAAGTGAAAGCAATATTTACCAGCCATAACGCGGCGTTCACAAGTCACGTAGCTTTGGATTAAAACAAAACCCTATAGCAAAAAATCTGCGACTCCCGTTTCGAGATGTTGTGCCACGAATTTCACGCACGCACTAACTGTATATGCCTGTATCACTCGGTATCACTGCTCTAAAACATACAAGTTGAGAGAATCCAGTACTACTTATTATTATACTACAGTATAGTGTACAATGACGTATTGACAGATGTCTTTTTTGTTAATGACAGATGTCAATTAGACAGACTGTTTTGACATTGAGTGTTGCCATATGCATGTGGAGAATTCTGCTATTCCTCAACAGAAAGGTTTTAATCGAATCAGTCGAAACGCAACCGTCTAAACTTTCTTGGCAAAAACTTAAATTGTATAATCTACGGAATCAGGAACTCGGCCGTTCCTTAACGGACATGCATAAAATTAGAAACTAGCATAGAAAGTACAATTATCCTAGTGATTACAATAGTGATCCGAGAAATTTGAGGTCAAAGGTCGTCATTTTCAATTTCTTTTATAATATCAAGTGATGGGACGAATATGTCGTGCGCCTGGTGATAAGCGACATGCCTGTCCATAACAGTTGCAATGCCACTCAGAACTTTAAATTAGAAAGATCTGGGACATAAGTTGACAAGTCCCGTGTTACAGACACACTTGTCATTGCATTGCACCAGCGTCCTTACCCTTCCAAACCGGACCGCAACTGTTTGGCGGCAGAAGTAAGGTAGCAATACTTCCCTGAACAAATTCTTTCACAAGGAGCTCTTCTGCTGACTATGACTGTGAAAAACTATGACTGTGACTGTGAACTCTATTCAATTTTTTTTTTTTTTTTTTTTTATTGTGACTCGGCAAAATGACTGCACCGCGCCTGATGGAAAGTGCGAATACAGTCCAGAGATGAGAGTAACGGATGGAAAACACAAATATCTTAACCTACTTAAACCTACGTAATATCATTTTGTCACTATCATTTTGCCGGTCTGGCCAAATGCTTCTTCACACTACGTTTGAAGGACCCGATGTTATAGAGGGGAGGGAATACATGCGCCGGGAGTTGGTTCCACAATTTGATGGTTCGGCATAAGAACGAATTGCCAAACTTTTTAGTGCGGGACGGTATTGAACTGACCGTCCAACTGTGGCAACGCAGTCCGGCACGGGTGGTCCGCTGATGGAAAGGAGAGGAAGGGATAAGGTTGAATAACTCTTCAGAGCACTCACCGTGGTACAGGCGATAGAATACGCTAAGAGACGCTATATCTCTGCGAAGCTGTAACGACTCCGCATGCTCAGTTACATGAGGATCGTTGACAACACGGAAGGCGTAGCGCTGCAGTCCATCTAGGGCATCGAGCAAGTACTTGGCAGAGCCGTCCCAAAGGTGCGAACAGTACTCCATGCTGCTTCGGACCTGAGCTTTATACAACTAAAAAAATAAACTGGAGTAAAAAATCGGTGCACCTTGTTCAGGATGCCAAGCTTGCGCGACGCGGTACAGATGACGCTCTCTATATAGTCCTTGTTGCTCATGTCCTGCCGGATGCTCATCCCCAGCAGGCTGAGCTTGTCCTGCAGCGTCAGCGTTGTACCCTGAAGATGGGGAAGTGGAAGGAATGGGGATTTTTTGGAACTGAACGCGCATACCTGGGTTTTCTTGGCGTTGAACTCAACCAAGTTTCGGGAGCCCCACGACGATATATGTTCCAAAACATGGTTGAGCTCAGCGACAAGTTTTTCCCGGTTTCTCTCAGGGTTCTCCCGGCCGCTTGACGGTTGCTTATAATAGCAACCGTGCACTGTGCTATCATCTACATAGCAATGAATGTTGCCAAAAGGCAACAAGTCATTGATATGCAGAAGGAACAGCGTGGGCGACAGCACGGAGCCCTGTGGCACCCCAGCATTAACTGTCACGAGCCGCGAAGTGCCTCCGTCAACAAGGACACGCAATCTTCGCTCGCGCAGAAAGCCGGAGATCCACTCACAAAGGCGGCCGGGAAGACCATATGCCGGAAGCTTGGAGAGGAGACCACGGTGCCTGACCCGATCAAAGGCCTTAGCAATATCCAGACTTATCGCTAAGGTTTCGCCCTGTTTGTCGATAGCTTCACCCCAGAGATGCATTAGATACGCTAGAACGTCACCCGTTGATCGGTTCGGCCGAAACCCGTACTGTCGATCATTAAGAATGGAGTGACGTTCCAGGTGCCGGATTATCTGGATATTTAGAATCCGCTCCATCACTTTGCAGAGCACTGAAGTGACAGCTATTGGGCGATAGTTTGTCGGATCAGACCGATCTCCTTTCTTGGGGATAGGTTGCACGTTGGCCTCCCTCCAAGCTAGGGGCACGTTACCAGATTGGTATGAGAGGCGGTATAAGCGCGTCAGTACGGGAGACAACTCCGCCGCACACCTTTTAAGGACGATAGGAGGTATCCCATCTGGACCATAGGCTTTCCGCACGTCAAGAGTCTGCAGTTCCTTGCGGACATCACATTGCCTGATAACTATATCAGGCATTGTGACTCCGCAGTGGGGAATTGACGGCGGTTGCGCATCTTGGTCGTGAATGCGCGAGTTAGCCCCAAAAAGGTCGGCCAATAAATTGGCTTTCTCTTCGGGGGCATAGGCCAAAAATCCATTGGGATACCTCAAAGGCGGCAGCGACGAACGACAAAAATTGGACTGCACGGCTTTGGCCAGGCTCCAGTAGGCACGGCTACCGGTGGGATGGGCTACCAGCTTCTGGCCAATCCGTGAAACGCGCTGGGCATCCGCTCTTATGTAAGCCCTCCTGCAAGACTTGGTTGCTTTGTTATAGGCTGCTTTAAGGGACGCAAGGTTGGGATCCTTTGTTACACGACCCTTGATCCAACCACGATATGCAGCCTGTTTCTCACTAACAGCGTCCATGCATTCGCGATTGAACCAAGGGCGTCCTCTGCGATTGGCGATGACACTGGAAGACGGTATGTAGTAATTCATAGCCGTTCCAATCTCATCGACAACAGCATCGGCAGCTGCTGAGGCATCCTTTCTCGCAAAGTAGTCGCGCATACCATCCCAATCCGCCGACGAGTAGTGCCAAATGCGACGAGTGACCTCCTTCAGCTTAGTTGTAGGCATTTGGGAAACCTTACACCCAACCAAACAGTGATCAGAACTTCCCAGGGGGGCGCTGACTATGCTCAAGTCAGGATTACAATTGAAACACAAGCACTGAAAATACGACCCTAATGGCAGGGACTTGAATATGATTTCGAGTGCTTTAAACCATACTCAAATCCTGACTTGAGCATTGAGTAGAGTTCTAGAATACGCCCCTCAAACTCGTATAGTATAAAGAGTGATTATTCAGATGGCAAAACTTTCCATTTATTTTAAATTTCTTAACAAGGGTGTTAATTTGGTTGCGTTACTTTAAGTGTAGGTGTGTGTGAATATGAAGGAAATGTGATATGAAATTAGTCTGCAAAATTTGTATAGGTATATAATCCATTTCTTGCATTTCGGTAACTTTGTGCTTTAAGATACGAGTTTGAGAAAGTAAGACGACGAAATATATCCACATTTTTCGAAACAATACTAACGATTATCCAGAAGCGAGAAGTCAGGAAATTAAATCATTGAAGAAAAATTTAAATCTGGCAGTATGCGAGATATAAAAAATGGCTATTTAGACGCCTCAGTCAGTCGCGAAGCGCGAAGGACGAAAAATTTGGTTACTACAGCTTTGCTACAGAAAATCTATATTCCGTCTACACATCTTTTACAGTGCCCAACTTGAGCGTAGGAAAGCTGTAGAATCTCTAAAACTAGACTAAGTAAATAAATGCCAAATTAATCTGAGGTGGTGAAAGCAAAAATATAAAACTTTTTCTTTACATCAATATATATAACAATCAGTACAGAGTACTACAAAAACCGACCTCAAAAATCATCAACCCTTAGAGGTGGAATATTGTCTTCAAATCTCAATGGGACCACATCTGAGGTACCCTCTTTCTAACAAAAAAAAAAGAATCATCAAAATCGGTTCACAAATTACAAAAAAAAACAAAGAGTTATCGCGTAACATACATATACATACTCCTCCTATTTTTAAAGTCGGTTAAAATTGTTTTTCTGGCCCTACAAAATAAAACACAGTTCACAGTATTATAATCTATTTATTTCAATCAATACGTTCAGTAACAACATAATTATGTCTTTACAGTTTTCAACAACGTATGTGTTAACGGCTCAAGTTGCCGAAGTTCACATTTGGACGTTGAACGAACAATATCAACGGGAAGCAAATTTGAAACAAACAAACCACTTTTGTTTTTAATTCATGACCTTGGATTTTAGGGCGTCTTCAAATTAAAGCAGCGCTGCAGTGGCACCATTGTGGCGCTGCAGCCGCGCCGCTACTAATTTTCATACAATATTTAGAAGCGCAGTTGCAACGCCACAGTGGACTACAAAATACTGCAGCGCTTCTACAAGCGTCTCAATTTGAAAGCGCCCTAAGTCCTTGAATTTCAACACCAGTGTTGCCATTTTATTTACATTCTACCATGCTTGGTTTTTATTTGTTAAGCAACATAGCTAATGTGACAGTATCAATGACAATCAAAATGGAAGTAAATTAATTTTCTACTCCGCGAACCCAGTGATGGTTAAATCGTGCAAAATAGCTGCGTTTGTGTTGAATATTTTTTCATGCAGTTAATTATCCACCCTCCCTCCGCATAAAATTAATAAAATAAATAACACAAGCGCAAACCACCAAAAATATACCCGACACCATTTCCCGACACGTATATTTTTGGTGGTGGTTCGCCTTTTTTAGAACAGATGGAAATAATTAGGTACGGACAATGGCGCATCAGACTACACATTTTTGTTCGAAAATCGCCTCCAGTGCAACGGAACAAGATATGTCAATGTGTAGCTTGATGTGCTGGCGTGGTACAACAACAGGGGTTGTATAATAAATGAACAATAGAATTTTGCATCATCACCTTTATTACGGATACTTTCGGGTTTCAACAATAGGTCTAGCGGGATATTAGATAGATTAAGCGATTTTTCGCCATTTAGGCTATTTCTAAAATAACTTATTTGAAGGTTTGGGTATTTCAACGTGTGAGGAATTGGGGAAATAAGAGAGTTCATATTCCCCAAGCCAGCAAGCAGAATTGTAAAACTGTTTTCCTTGATTTTTAGGGATTTTATCGGCTACTTAACACACTTAATACTTTGGCGAATTAACTTCGCAAAAGTCTGGCAACGCCGGTTCTGAACGAGCTCACTCTTCGGCCGAGCGTCGAACAGTCAACAGCCTCTGAGGATGCCTCGTGGAAAGGTAAACTACCACCAAGAAACATACGTGTCGGATATATTTTTCGTGGTGGTTTGTGACTGTAGTTGCGCTTGTGTTATTTATTTTATTAATTTTATGCGGAGGGAGGGTGGGATAATTAACTGCATGAAAAAATATGTAACACAAGCGCAGCTGTTTTGCACGATTTAACCTTCACTGGATTCGAGGAGCAGCAAATTAATTTACTTCCATTTTTATTAACATGGACTTCCCCAAAGTAACGCCTGAATCTATTAATTAGCATCAATGATCTCCATAGCTCCAATGTTGGTGAACTCACAAGCACATTGGACTTTTCAACTTATGTCTCAAGGTGATGGGCTTTTGATCTTTGCGATTTAAAGCTCTGAGTGGCACTGCAACTGTTATGGACAGGCGTGTCGTTTACCATCAGGCGCACGACTTGTTCGTCCCATCATTTAGTATAATAAAGAAAACGCTACGCCAACTTTATTTTTTGGTCATTTTCTGTTATTATTGTAAACAGCCATATTCATTTACTAATATTATGCTCCCCGAGTTTTGTGAAAAATAAAGAAACAAAAAACATAATTCGAAAAAATAAACAAACGAAAACAAAATAAAAACAGAACAGGTCCAAAAATTAGGTTGGCGTAGTGTTACATTGGAGGTACCGATTATGTAGGTTTCAGATTACACATTAAATAAGTAATTTTGAAGATATTAAGTACTAGGCTCGCAGCGGCCTGCGGGAGGTTTTCTATTTCGTCTTATGCCCATATGAACAGCTCGTAGGTGATGTCGGGCGTTGCCTGAACACGAGAATCGCCTGCCGCACGTTGAACACGCAAACGGCTTCTCGTTGGTATGACGCTGCCAAAGAAAATTGTTTATAACAAACTAGTGGAGTAATTTCTCAAAAAATAATTGAATATCAATTCAATAAAAAATTAAAATACAGTGAGTAGCGACATCTCTCGTCAGGGCTGGTAGCTGTAAAAAGTCGTTGAAAAACCAAATACAAAGACACTACAACAAGCACAAGGAAAAAATTGTTTGGAACAAAAAGCTACATTTAGAACCGTGAAGCATGGAAAGATTAATGAGAGACTATCATGGCTGCTAAAAGTTAATCCTAAATAATTTGAAGCTAAGTTTTGGAGATAAGTGCGATATTTGGATATAAATTCCCTCCGCGGCCGAACGGTTACCATGCCGACTGCGATGCAGAGGTCCCAGGTTCGATTCCCGGGCCGGGAGAAATATTTGTATGGCCTTTATTTATTTCTCTCGTGAGTTTGGGTGTAATTTGTGGTTGTCTATGCGTGTGTCCATAGCACCCGCGACACAGGGTTTCCCTAGTGTGGGGCTATGTTGAGTTTGTGCGTTATTTACAATTATGCCTCCCAAACTTTAACCACCCTACCGCTACAAACTTACCCTGACATGCGCAGCCCTGTGTCCCGCCTGTGTAAACGTCTTCGGACATATGGAGCATTGGTAGCGACGCAAGTTCGCGTGCCGGTCCATGTGAGCCTAAAATACAGTGGAAATAAAACTATACAACAGTAGTACAACAGTAGCACTGCAAATGTTATGGGCAGGCATGTCGCTTACCGCCAGCGAAAGACTTGTTCGTAATTTTATTTAAAAAAAATTCTCAAAACTATGTGGAATTACATTTGCCAAGTTTTATTGCTACCGCTTAACGGAAAGCAGAAGATATCCAATAAACCGGGTTCATCCCCTAATTTGCCACCCTTAAAGACAGTATATTTTTTTCAAATTTGAATTGGATTACTATTGAGGTGGCTAAAGGTGGACTGTATTTAGGGCGCTAGTAATTCTTTGCCTGTGCTATCTTGGCTAAAATGGTATAGAAGTACTCACGCGTACTCCTCCCTTCACTACGGCGGCAGCGGCGCGGGTGTGAGTCTTCAGCGAGGAAGATGGCACACTCTTATGCGTTTGTATTATAATAATCAGTCGCAGAATAACCTAACCTCCGGTTAAAAAACCATCCTCAAAAGTCATTCATCCCCTAGTTTGCCAACCTTAGAGGTGGAATATTACCTTGAAATTTAAATGGGACCACAACTGAGGTACCTTCTTTCCAACAAAAAAAAAGAATCCTCAAAATTGGTTCACAAATGACTGAGTTATCGCGTGGCATACATACGAATTGAGAACCTCCTCCTTTTTATGAAGTCGGTTAAATAGAAGAGATAGTTTCGTTTCACTCAGTCAGTCAGTACGCGGGGCATTCGATATCATTATAGATTGAATAGCACAGGCAGAATACCGAACACTCCCTTTATTACAAAAAAACAATACTGTCTCCTCCTTTTTGAAATCGGTTAAAAAAGTTACCATTTGTGACAATAACGTTGTTTTGCATGCACAACCCGACAAATGCTAAGTAGTAACCATTTTAGATCGCAATGTTTAGTATTAAGATTTTTTTTATATAACTAAGTGACGTCACGCCTGTCCATAACGGTTGCAGTGCTACTCAGAGCTTTAAATCGCAAAGATCTGAGAGGCACTGCCACTGCGCCCGTTATCCCGAGACATAAGTTGACAAGTCCCATGTGCCTGTAATTTCACCAGCACCCTTACCCTTCCAAACCAGAACGCAGTATTGTTCACATTACTGCCTGGCGGTAGAAATAGATAAGATTTACTTTATATTACTAGTCATAAGAAGTAAGACCAAATAAATAGTATTTACTTTCTTTCTTTTTTTTTCAATAACGACATTCCATTGGTTGTTTAAATAATCTCTTCCCTTGCGTTACGAACTACGTTTTCTTGGCTATTTTTTATGATATCAAGTGACTGGACGCTTACTATACAATCTAATTCGATAACCATTTTATTTGGAACTCACCCGATGCGTGCTGGGCAGACGAAAGGTCTTCGAACAAACGTCGCATTGGTAAGGCTTGTCGCCCGTATGGAGGCGCTGATGATCGCGGAGGTATTTGCGATCCTAAACCAAGACAATATCAAGTATTAATAATAACAATCGATAATATGTCAGTATGTTTCTATCACACAATCTACGAACGGCCATTGCTTCAATAATCAAATTAAGAGTCGATACTATCTCAGCTCCGAATTAAAATTCTTCCCGTACTAATAAGGTACATTTTGCTTGGGTCGAGTGACACTGGCTTTATTTCAGAATTTATTTTTACAAACGATATTAAATCCATTAAATTTAATTCATATGAAAAACGTATTACAATAATATACGTGATATATTTAGTTCAGTTGATGTATAAATAATCTCAGTACAGAGTACTAAAAAAACCGACCTCAAAAGTACGTGGAATTACGTCTATTTGCTAAGTTTTATTGAAATATCCCCTAGTTCGCCACTATACAAGACTTGACACTGCAGATAATAAAACTCGGTTCTCACTACTCAAAGTATAATGAGAGAAAAACGCCCTGAATTGGAGAAATAGCAAAATCAACCATTAAAATAATTGCTCCTTAAGTAAAAATGAATCTTCATGCGTGAACAGCCACCATTAGAGGTGGAGGTGGTCACATACATACAAAAAAAAAAGAACTAGCAGTCGAATTGGAAAAAATGGCTAATTAGCGCGATTGTGTTTTTAATAGTTTATTTTATTCGCAATACACTGTACTGTGCTCTGTAGTGAACCTGAGGATTTTTACTGCTATGGCGGCCGTTCCCAGGCGG
This sequence comes from Hyposmocoma kahamanoa, assembly GCF_003589595.1. NCBI lineage: Eukaryota > Metazoa > Arthropoda > Insecta > Lepidoptera > Cosmopterigidae > Hyposmocoma > Hyposmocoma kahamanoa. The sequence continues at coordinate 1,154,500 of NW_020654229.1, read as the reverse complement.
AATTGCTACCAGCGCAACGAAAGAAAAGGTGAGTGTGCATGTTCCCATCATTTTCACTGTTCTTCGACCTACTACCATATACTTGTTCCCGTCCTTATAGGAAGCTACTTCCAAATGCATTTACTCGTAGTCATCAAGTATACAACCAGAAATAGAGACGAAATAAGGGCCATATATTCCTGGTAACACATTAGCGATACAGCTCTTATAAATATCAACTCTCGTTTGCACTGAAATATAGACAGTCCAACTACTGACCTGTGCGTACGTCTTCGTATATTCAAAAAAAATGTTCTGTATTTATTGTAATAAAGATAATATCTCTTACAATGCCGTGTTGTTCTATTCGGTGGTGTTGGAAAAACAGCAAAAGATCTAATTACAAAACAAACGGAATCACATTTCATCGGTAATTAAATATTAAATATGTAATTTAGCAATTTTAGTCCATTAAAGCAAAGCTCAAGTTAACTGGTCGATTTGAAGTGAAACAATTGACGACACCCGTCAATTGTTTCGAACTCGGGCTGGCCAATCGGAGCGCAGTTGTCACAGTAATGATATGGCAGAATAGTTTTCAAACAAATTAAATGACATTTCGTCTCTATTTCTGGTTATATACTCGATGCTCGTACAAGTACGTTTTAACGTAATTAGAAATCGCAAAATATACAGTCCACTACTTATAGGCATTATACATCTTCATTTCGCACCACCAATCCTTTTATTTTAATGCATTCGCTATGCTAACAAATGTCAACACTCAAACCGATAATTAGTAGAATCTGTAATTTAAATTGTAACACTGACAACAGTTTGACACATAAATAGAAGAAACAGTTATTATACACACAAAAAAATACAGTCGAATTAAAAACCTATTCCTTTTTTAAGTCTGTCAAAAACAAGATCCAAAGTTTATATAAACGTACACTTACCATGAAGCTCCGTCCACAGACTTCGCACATAAATGACGGCGTGACCCCCTCCCCGGTGCGTTGCGATCGCCGATGCTCACGGAGGTGGATCTTGAGGAGTCTCTCCGAAGAATATGTCTTGGAGCACTGAAAAAAACATTAAGGGTCGTATTTCAGAACTCTACTCAATACTCAAGTCAGGATTTGAGTATGATTTAAGGCACTCAAAATCATACTCAAGTCCCTGGCACTAGGGTCGTATTTCCAGTGCTTGAAATCATACTCAAGTCTGCTCAAATCCTGACTTGAGCATTGAGTAGAGTTCTGGAATACGACCCCTAGTCTATTATAACCAACCATGCCGAGTGCACACAAACTTGGATACATGAGTGGATAAAAGGGGTAAACACATTGACTTACAATTATATGGTCGTCGGGTCCGCGCTAAAGTGTCCGAGCTTACAGGGCGTTGAAATCGTATACAGAGCGTCATTCACGCTTTAGTCTTCGCTTGTTCGACTGACAGCGAAGCAAGCAAAATTAGACAGTACTGCGATGACATTACAATTTAAATTCAACGTGTTAGCTTTTTCATATTCCTTTACATATCACTACGTTTAAATAGGTTGACTTGGGACATTTTTTTCGTGGTTTTTGTATTAGACCCGTCGTCCATTTATTTGTAAGTCAATGGGTAAACACCATAATATATTCTTGCATATAAATGCCGTGTAAATTTAGTTTGAATGGGCTCTAACATAATTTTGTACTTTGCTTCATGAGGTTTTTTGAGGATTGTTACTTAGTTAAGTTAAGTTAGTTTTAAGCTGTTGGTCTTCCTTTAAGATAAATAAATAAATATTATACTATGCTATTAACTTACTTTGGAACACTTAAAAGCGTTGTCGGTCTTCCAGTGTACTTCTTCGATGTGAGTCTGCAATGATTCTTGACCAGAAAAGTTTGTACCGCACGCAGGGCATGGTCTGAAAGCAAAATAGCAAACCTTGCAACGGCTGACCAAGAGAAATAGAATTATTTCATAAATATTCTTTAGTAAATTAATATTCTTAATACCAGACTACTTAAAATACCAACCTCAAAGTTCGAGGAAATCTATTTCCCAAGTTTATTGAAATCGGTTACTGGAAAGTGCGAGAAACCGGATTCGTCCCCTGGTTAGCCACCCTTAGACGTTTAATATTTTCTTTAAATTTAAATGGGACCAATATTGAAGTACCCCCTTTCTAACAAAAAAAAGAATCCTCTGATACGTTCACATATACCGCAGTTATCGCGTAACATACATATATAAAAAATACAGCCAAATTGAGAACTCCTCCTTTTTTTGAAAACGGTTACAAATAAGTTAATATTAAGTTTTTTTAAGTTATTGAATGTCACGATGTTTGAACATTATATTAAATTATTTTTCATGAAATTACTCCGCTACTTTGTTATAATTATTAATACAAATATCGAACACTTACAAACAAACAAACCGTGCCAGACGCTATGCCAATTAAGCCAGGAAACGAACTAGCGGACCTTTCGAATTTTTCTATATGCTTGTTTGCCGTAACGCCATCTGTGAGAAATCTATGAAAGTTTTTCTTCGCTACTAGATGGCGATACAGCAAAAAAGTCGTTAAAAACAAAAAAACAATGATCTGCAACAAACGCATCGAAAAAGGTCTCACGTCTAGCATTAACGTCACTGTGAGAAACTTCTGAAAGTTTCTTCACTCAGCCAGGTGCCTTTACAGCTACAAGAGGCTGACGGGACATGTCGCTATGTTGATTGCAATATTTATTACTTACTTGAGATCGATTGAACACCCACTTATCCGATGTTTATTTAGGGCTTCTGTTGAATGAAACTGAGAACTACAGGACTCACAATTGACTCCCACCACCTGAGCGAACAAATAGGTAATGTAAAAAACACTGTGTAAAACAATACGTTACAAAATGGCAGTGTTGTGCTATGGCGGGTGTTATACCTCGTGTGTTCATATTTGATGAATACCGGGAAATCTTGGTACTGGCGTGGAACAATCAATCCAGGTACCGCGATTATAATAATAAATTTATTTACTTCAGACAACATTTAAGGTACATTTTAATGTTAGTAAAGCTTATACTAGATTAATTGCCTCCGTGACCGAACGGTTACTATGCCACGCAGGAGTCTCAGGTTCGATTCCCGGGCCGGGAGAAATATTTGTATAGCCTACATTTCTTTATCTCGTGGGTTTGGGTGTAATTTGAGGCTGTCTATATGTGTGTCCATGGTACCCGCGACACAGGGTTTCTCTAGTGTGGGGCTATGTTGAGTGTGTGCGTTATTATTATTATTAATGAAATTGGCCTCTGTGCGAGTTTATACACCATCAGGCCTATAAGCTATCGACTTCAGGATGCCGTTACAGGTCCCGCGCATTCTATTCCACAACGACGCAGTTTTCTTTCGCCAGTCTGCGAACAATGCCCTGAATGCATTATTAAATTGGACTCGCACATGATACATGATCTACTTTTCAGTTCAGAATTCAAATAAATTATTATAGGATAGAATTCATTTATCACAACGCTATAACACAAAAATATACAAAAATAAATAAAAACGGACAAAGTAAAAGAAATAAATAGAATAAACAAAAAAAAAACAACGAAGCAAACATAATCCAATTTTAAACTGTCAACTCAATTTAAATAAATGTCATGTGTGCAGCTGTGGCGTATGTAAAAGAATTAAGATATCAATTTACGAATATATATATAAACGAACAAAAATTATGAATCGCTTATACCAACCTCGTTGCCATAAAGTAATTTATAAGAATAACTGCTTCAACATGTGTATAATTATTTACAATAAATTACCAAACGAAATTAAATTGTTACAAGGCCATACGTTTAAATTAAAATTGACAAAATGGCTTTTGACACATTGCTTCTATAGTAATAAAGAATACTTAGAATTTACAAATTCATTACATTAACTAGAAACTATAGAGACTAAATAAACATTGAATCCCATTAATATTTGCACATCTGCTTACAGGTTGAATACAATGTACCTAATTTTACTTAAGACCTTTGTAATTACTGTATTCTGGCAAATAAACGTATTCTATTCTATTAGAACCTCGAAAGGACTGTCTGAGCTCAGTCAGCCATTTTCGCTTTATGTGGTATGGTTCAGTCATTCTTTTGTGGAAATTAAAATCCTACAAAAATGTCGTAGTATTTCATATCATCGGCCTCTTATTTTAATAAATTTTCAATTTTCTGTTTATCGAAATGTTTTTGTTACAAGAAACGAAAGTAAAGCTTAAACCCCTGCAATATGGTCGCTTCTTTTTTGGAGAACTAAATTAATAACTCCACTTCGTCGTCGTTCAGCAATAAACCGCTAGATGGCAGCACATTGAGGTTGAAATATCAATGAAAACGTCGCATTTGTATACTCTAGCCAAATTCGATGTAGAATAAATGTCAACAAACAAAACCATTTGATTTTTAGGGTTTTCATCCCAGACTCTTTCACAGTTACAACAATTTCAATATTTTCCTACAAAATTCAGTTAGATTATGGATAAGACTAAATCTTGAAGCCATGTTTATAATGATTATTATTCAAGAGAAGTTTAAAACTACCTAAAAATGACCAGTAGTTAATTATTTGTAAAACTGTGTCATACGTAGTGACTTTTTGATTTGAAGGGAGAGATTGCAAACATTCGAGTTCTAGTGGTAATTCAAGTTCAGAATCGGAAATAGATGCTGGATGATATAATATGTAGTAAATTCATATTATTATTATTATTATTATGATTATTTATAATTATTGGCTAAGTAAGTATTATTTCTACGTAACCCAATTACCTACTTACCTATTTAAATTCCAATTACGAGAGCAGGCCGTGGGGGCAGAGGAAGCTTTAATAATGAGCATTGAAAAACATGTTCTTTTCCTATGTCATCATTGGTTGCCTAGCAACGTTTTGTTATTAAACATTCTACATCGAATTTGGCTAGAGTATAGTATCATCATTAAGAGGGAGCAGAGGAAAAATTCCTAATCTTCGATTTGATTTTAGAGGGGTGTAAAGTTAAAAATAAAATATTGTATGAGTAACTACACGATATATTCAAGCATAGATATTAATCAGAAACATAAAACAATAAAGTTTCCTCGATAGATAAAAATCACGAAATGACCTCTAATTTTCACATTTTTTCGATTCATCCTCGAAATGCTAAAGGTTATTAGGACAAAAATTAGATAATTAATTATATTTATGCATGATCGACAACTGTCACTACGGATTTATTTTTAATCCCTTTAGTTTTAGAGTTATTCCGCTAAAACGAATTTGGTACTTTTAATGCGCAAAATTCAACATCTCCTGTCGCATGTCACGCGAACTTCAGGCATATATTTGTTTCACAAATTTGGGCGTAGCCAACGTCAAAACTTTTTTGGCTCTTAAGTATTTTCTATTTAATTTTAATTTCTATAAAGATACATAAAGATATAGAGCCCGAATACATAAAGATATTATTTTGAAAGCACGGGAGTATAATACTCAACCCACACGCAAAATAGGCGCTTTGTCGTCGAGTTGCGGACACCAGCCCGTTGCACCAAGTATAATACTCAAGACATTCTTTTCTACCTCTTTCTTCTTACCTCTTTATGCTGCCAGAATTTATGTCTGCTAACGCCGGTGGCACTGATGAAGAGCATCCCGCAAATGTCGCAACGCGCAGCGCCGTGTGCGCTTCGTACGTGGTTCATGTGTTGTGCCCGTTGACTTAAAAAAATTAACAGAACATTTTCATTTCATCCTATTCGCCGAGGCCGCTTAATAGTTATTTGTTATGCAAGGTTGCAATGTTGTTGTTTAACGCGAGTGCTTGTATTGAAACCTGAACAAGCGAAGGAAGGTAAGCGAGTGGTTCAAATATAGATTCCTGAGCGTAGCGAGGGTTTCAAGCCACGAGACGCGAAACAACTTTGCTGCCGAGCGAAGCACACAACTTTTCACCTCACTACAGCGAGGGAAATGGTAGATGAAAGAAGAACTGTTGAACATATTTTTTTTAAATTAGAAGATAAAGTTTATCTTCGGGCGCGTTCTGAATTTACACCGCATCAATTTTTATTCTTGCGTGTACTTTTATTTTGTGTGATTAAGTGGTTATTAAAATTGTTTATTTATCTAAACACTTTATTGTACCACAAGAATAAAGAGATTTCTTCCAACTAACCTTTGTAAATCTGAGAGGATTTTGGGGTGGCACTAAAAATAGATACTTAAATAATGATCAGTACAGAGTACTAAAAAAACCGACCTCAAAAGTACGTGGAATTAAGTCTATTTGCTAAGTTTTATTGAAATATCCCCTAGTTCGCCACTTTACAGGATTTGATACTGGAGATAATGAAAATAGGTTCTCACTACTCTATATCACAAGTATATTGAGAGAAAAACGCCTTGAATTGGAGAAATAGCAAAATCAACCATTAAAGTAATTGCTCCTAAATTAAAGTTAGGCGCTATTTATAAAAATGAATCTTCATGCGTGAACAGCCACCCTTCGAGATGGATGATTTTGAAAGTACCCCCTTTCCAACAAAAAAAGAATCATGAAAATCTGTTCACAAACACCGGAGTTATCGCGTAAGATACATACAAAATAAACATACAGACGAATTGAGAACCTCCTCCTTTTTTAAAGTCGGTTAAGAAATGAAATATACTCTACTCAATAAATACACAGATAAATTTATTATATCAAATGTACATACGAATATATTAAGTAATGTTGATACATTAATACATACAAAATCTATAATAATAATAGACTATAGTTCTTCGACGAATTAAAATAATTTAATAAGCACTATAAACACTATTAGTTATCATTGGCAATTTAATGTCAACAATAATAAGAATAAAATATACTAATGGATTTATGTTACACAAATTAGTGATGTACGACGTGCCATTATCTTTTTTTTCTCATTTCCATCGTCAAGTTCGAATTTCAAAAACGCTTTCTTTCAAAAACGACTTCTAATGAGAAAGCCTTTCCGAGTTAGTGAGGTGAAAAAAAAAATTGCATTCTTAATTTCTCACACATGGCGCTCGACTGCAATAATGCACTTGCCTGGGCTAAAGCAAAAGGTCAATACCACACTGGTCAGTGGGAGAGAGAGCGCAATATCGCTGTCCCGTTGTGATAATTTTAGCACAAGTCTGCATCGAGTAAATAATCTTACTATAGGTACATAATACAACATAGTACTTACGAAAACTGTTTTCCGCAATGCTTGCAGGTAATCTTTACACCTTGATGATGATTGTAATGGAACTTGGCTCTTTTTCTGTAAAAACGAAAAAATAAATGTAGTATATCGATTGTGAACTGGCAATCGATACTATCTCAATTTTGACAACTTAACAGGATGACGAAAAAAATTGTTTTCATCATTTATATAGCATCTGGTTTATTCAATAAAAATAAGTATCGAGTTCTTAGGTTTTCGCCTAAAAACCTAAGAACTCGATATGTACACCAGTACGGACTGGATGTTGCAAATAAAATCCGGCGGTTCGAAGACCTCAAGAACAAACGTGCGCGCGCCCTAGCTGCATTAACTTTTCTCAAAAAGTGCCGCGACAATAACATAGTTCCAACATGCGTTAAAATAACTCCGCGAATAGACATCTACGGTAGTGAACGCATACCACCTCAGTCAACCGTGACCATGGGACCTGTAAAGGGCCCGAAACGTCGGTTTGTTTGAAAAAACAAATATACGCGATTTAAATCCGGTAAAATAGTTTCATTTCCTAAAAATAAGTAGTTTTTAAATATTTTTATTACACATGTATGTATGCATACTGCAGTCCACAGTCCTATACAGTCCACGCTCGATATGCCGTTTATTTCTTGATGCATCAGTTAGCTATCTAAGCCCTGGTTACGATATTTTTAACCGACAGTAAAAATGGAAGTAAATTAATTTGCTACTCCGCGAACCCAGTGAAGGTTAAATCCTACAAAATAGCTGCGCTTGTGTTGAATATTTTTTTCAGAACAGATGGAAATAATTAGGTACAACAACAGGGGTTGGATAATAAACGAACAATTGAATTTTGCATTATCACATTTATTACGGGTACTTTCGGGTTTCAACAATAGCCACACTGGGGGTAGCAGGGTATAACTACACCAACTGTTCTGAACGCGCTCACTTCATGAAACAGGCATCGAGGAAATACTTGGACTCTGCTCCTCACCACCTCAACCCCCTCGTGGTGGCTGCATCCAACTACGACCCCCTCAGGGAATACTCCCACCGCGTACGTAGGACGACGACCCTGACGACCCTATCACTCTCGCCACTTTGAAGGCCAACCAGATCGCTAATCAGTCCATCTCATCACGCACCAACCGTCCTCGCCGGCGAGGTCGTAGAGCCGCTCATCTCAGCAGGTACACTGGTAGATTCTCCCCTATAGCACGGACTTCTAACCTAACACTTTTTTGATAAAAGTCTACAATCTACTTATGGTGGCGAAATGAAGGCGCAAAATGTCTATAATAATAAATTGTTGATATCGTCTTATCGAAATGTTTAATAATAATAATAATAATAATAATAACGTACACACTCAACATAGCCCCGCACTAGGGAAACCCTGTGTCGCGGGTGCCATGGACACACACATAGACAACCACAAATTACACCCAAACTCACGAGAGAAATAAATGTAGGCCATACACATATTTCTCCCGGCCTGGGAATCGAACCCAGGACCTCTGCATGGCAGTCCGGCATGGTAACCGTTCGGCCACGGAGGCAGTTGAGGAGTTTATGGTAAAAATAAATTAAAATATATAACGCCTCATCTAATAAACGAAATTCCTAAAGAAATAAAAATATCGTTAAATTGTAAAAACATCAAACATAAATTAAATAATCTCAGTACAGAGTCCTAAAAAGGCCGACCTCAAAAGTACGTGGAATCACATATAATTACCAAGTTTTACTGAAATCGGTTACCGGAAAGTGCGCAAACCCGGATTCATCCCCTAGTTCGCCACTATACGGGAATTGACACAGGAGATAATAAAAATCGGTTCTCACTACTCAAAGTATATTGAGAGAAAAACGCTTTGAATTGGAGAATAGCAAAATCAACCATTAAAATGATTGCTCCTTATAATAAAGTTTAGGCGCTATTTATAAAAATGGATCTTCATGCGTGATCAGCCACCCTCAGAGGTGGATGATTTTCTTCAAAATTAAATGGGACCACTATGTAGGTACCCTCTTTCCAACAAAAAAATAGTCATGAAAATCGGTTCACAAACACCGGAGTTATCGCGTAACATACATACATAATAAAAAAACAGTCGAATTGAGAACCTCCTCCTTTTATGAAGTCGGTTAAAAATATTTTTTTAGAAAAAAAAAATTAATACGTGATAACCTTCTAATTTTAAGTAACAACATACATAGGTACTAACTTTGAATGCACTGTTAAAAGTACCGTTCACGACCATTTATTAGAATAGACTCGTGTTCAGCGGTGGGACGTACAGTCAACAGCACATCAGGCTACACATTGACGTATCTTGTTCCGTTGCACTGGAGGCGATTTTCGAACAAAAATGTGTAGTCTGATGCTCTGTTGTCCGTACATACAAGTTATTAACGACACTCAACACACAGCAGTACGAACGCACAACTACACATAGAAATTGACTTGTACGACGAATGAGCGGTATACGGAAAAACTTAGTTACGTTTATGTCATAATGGAACGTTTTGTTATTTTTATAAATAAATAAATTTACTTACATATTCTTGGTAGCATGCCCGCAAATGTTACATACGAAGTTAACGGCGTGGGTTTGACGGTGATGCGTTAAAACCTGCCGTTTAGTGCTGTAGCGAACGGCACATATTTCGCAGGAGAAGTCGCCGCGACTCTGAAAATGGTTTATCAAACAAGAACCTTCAGCCACTTTACGTAGCTGCAAATCTACTAAATATCAGCGGTCGTTAAAATCTCCTGTAAAAAACTAGAACACCTGAATATCTTTATGAAAAACTAATCATCATAATTTTTCTATGTGCTTGTTGCACATCTTTACTTTTTGGTTTTTAACGACTTCTTTTGCCGTAGCGCCATCTGTGACAAAATCCATGAAACTCACTCAGCCAGGTACCTTTACAGCTACCAGCAGCTGACTAGAAATGTCGCTTTAATAATTGTAATTTTTAAGTTCGTTGAAAAGGTACTTTAACTAAAAGTACTAAAGAGCTTTTCTGTCGTAGATAAAGACAAAGATCCACATGAAGGTCAAATACGAGTATGCTACAGAGACCGATCTGTCCGATCATGTGTACTTATAGTACCACAACAACTGCAGCTTTTCGGGGTAGTTTCAAATACTCGGCCTCAAAGTGCTGGAATAATATTCCACCACCGATACGCAACGAGACTTCCAAACCCAAATTCAAAGCACTGTACCGGCAACACCTACTCTCACTTCAAAAATCTGTGCAATGTGTTTTTATTTTTTTACGTGGTCTGTCTAGAACCGAATTGTTGATTGTTGTTGATTTAACCTATTCACATTATGTACATAATTATATTATACAGTGTGTAAATTTGAGACGGGGCAGCAAGGTCAGCTACCTTAATCGTTGTAGTTACAGGAAAACGGTTCTAGAAGGCTATCCATGAATTTTGATTATTGACATTCACAGATTTTGAAATCAGTACAGAGTACTAAAAAACTGACCTCAAAAGTACGTGGAAATTACGTCTATTTGCTAATTTTACTGAAATATCCCCTAGTTCGCCACTATACAGGATTTGACAATGGATTAAAATAATTGCTTCTTAAGAAAAATTTAGGAGCTATTTATAAAAATAAATGTTCATGCGTGATCAGTCACCCTTAGAGGTGGATAATTTTTTTCTGAATAAAATGGGACCACTTTGGTCCAACAAAAAAAGAATCATGAAAATTGGTTCACAAATCGGAGTTACCGCGTACCATAGATACAAAAAAAACATGCAGTCGAATTGAGAACCGCCTCCTTTTTTTGAAGTCGGTTAAACATATAATTCACATCCTCTGCAATTCCTGAAAATCCGTCGACTAATATTGTAGGTAAACATGTTTGACGTGACTCCACTTATGCCATTCGTCAATGAGAGGTGCGGAATGTGATTGTGTCTTCATTTACAATAAATATTTCGTATTTGACCTTCATGCAGATGATTGTCCTTCGTTTTTTACAACTGTTTTGCCAAAGCGCCATCTATGGCAAAAAAGTTCTTTAGTACCTATAGTTAAAGTACCTCTTCAATGAATTTAAAAATTACAATTGCTCCTTAAGAAAAATTATTAAAGCGATATCCCTAGTCTGCTACTGGTAACTGTAAAGGTACCTGGCTGAGTGAAGAAATAGATTTCCGACAGATGGCGCTACGGCAAAAGAAGTCGTTAAAAACCATAAACAAAAATCTGCAACAAGCATTGAGAAAAATTTGTAAAGTCCGCTAGTTCGTTTCGTGGCTTAGTTGGCTTAGTGTCTGGCGGGGTTTGCTGGAAGACGATGGTTCGAATCCAGCGGGATCGAAATAATTTTTTCTTACTGTTCGATTTTAATATAGTGATGCGCGATTGAAAAAGATTTCGTTATTCGACTCGTTGGTAATGGCGGATCCTGTCATTCGAATGTCAAATTAGTAACCTACTAATTGTCATATTCGAATGGTTTGAATGATCATTCATTACTAATTAGATCCATAGATTCCATAGAGCATTTCTGCTCGTGATCACCTAGCCCTCTCTGACATAATGGTAAATACTGTAGATATGACGAGGACAGGGGTATTTTGGTATGGATATGATGAATGAGGTGTTCCGATATAATTATCATACGCCTCGTGCACCCGACCGAATGGCATTGGCATTCGATATTGTTCATAATTCGACTCGAGTCGAATGATTGCGCTTGGATTCGACTTTGGCGAATGATTTGCCCATTCGAATGATTAGTGTTATTATAGTAACATTCAAAGTCGCGCATCCCTACTTAATAGCAGTAGAGCTCTTATCTATTTCTGCCGTCAAGCAGTAATGTCAACATTACCGTGTTCCGGTTTTGTAGGATAAGGGTGCTAGTGAAACTATAGGCACATGGGACTTGTCAACTTATGTCACTTGGTCGGTTGGTTGGTTCGTATTAATAATTATAATTTGCTTACCAACGAAAAAATCTAGTCACTATTTTAAACTACACTATTCGCAGTATACCTACCACGTCGTGAAACACAATATGACTCTTGTAACTGCTCTCTATGACAAAGCCTTTGTAGCAATATTCGCACTTAAAATCCGCCCGTATGTAGCTGGTAGTGTTCTTCCTGGACTCCAGTTCTTTTATCTGGTCTTCTTTACTTAACAGGATTATGTCAACTTGGTATTCTGGAAAAAAATAAAATAGAACTTCCGTTTTGATAGGCAATAGTCGTCACAATCGAAAGAACTTTGACACCTAAAGCACTATAGTGAAGCTTTTAGAATGAATTGGGTAACACTTTTGTCATTTGAACCAATTCTGCATCTAGAAGTCAGTGACTCACGCGTAATGTTATTTAGTTAGCAATGTATATTTCTGAACATTTTACAAATAAATTCATTATTTATTTATCGATCTCACAGGTATCTATATACCGCTCCTCCATCACGCATATCTCGGAGCCAAGGTCAACAGAATTCGGATGTTGAAAATTTTCTTAGCTCCAATATTGTTACTTCCTCGGGCTGGGTATGTTTGCCCTGGAGTGACATTCATGTAACATCGATTTATGAGGTGCAAAGGGATCTCTTTTTCATTGCAGAATCCATAATTTTTCTTAGTTACTCTGTTGTACCGCTAATCAGTAATGTAATATTACTGTGTTCCGGTTTTGTAAGATGGCTTGTAAAATGTATGACTCTTGGAGATTTTGTAATATCAAGTGACGGAACGAACAAGTGGTGCGCCTGATGGTAAGCTACACGCCTGTCCATAACAGTTGCAATGCCACTCAAAGCTTTAAATCGCAAAGATCTGAGGGGCACTGCGCCCGTCACCCTGAGACACAAGTTGACACGCCCTAAGTGCCTGTAATGTCGCCAGCACCCTTACCCTGCGAAACAGGAACACATTAATGCTGATATTACTGCTTGGCGGCAGAAATAAGGTAAGGTGGCATGGGTGCAGCGTCAATGCCCACCAAGATTTATTTATTTATTTTACTTAGGCATTTACAAAATTAGTAATTACAAAGTTTGTCAAGATCTTTGCGATTTAAAGGTCTCAATGGCACTGCACTGAAGCTGTGGTCTGACACCACTAAGTCTGATCAAATCAACAAATGCTGTTAGTTAATGAAGAGAAGAGAAGACGTGTGGCTACCGACTAAGGTTCTTGTGCATTAAAAAGCCCTGATAACTGCCTTCAGTGCCAAACACTGTAGAGAAGAGTGTAGTTTCTGCCACGAGGCGGATGAAACTCCTGTGCATCTCCTCACTCAGTGCTGCCTAATGGGCGTAAGAAGTTCCTTACTGGGTAGGCATAGGCCACATTCAGAGGACATAAAAACTGTCAGAGCCCGGAAAGTCCTTCAGTTCCTTAAAGCTGTTGGTCTTGGCTCGCAAACTGTAATTAGTGGTGATCACAATAGATCATTTAATGGTCGCAGTGTTCGGTGCGCAGAAATGAATCCACCCTAATAATAATAATACTTAATGAAGATTCACTTGTTTTAACAGTGAAGGATGGTTGTGGGAGCTCGTATATCGGTCAGACTAAACGAACAATTGTCGATCGTATGAAGGAACAGATCCGAGCAGTAAAAAACAATGATGCACAGAAGTCGGCTATAGCACAACATCTCACACAGACTGACACTAACCACTGGATCGAGTTGCATAGCCCAGGTACTCTCGACAGACGTCACTACATACCACGGTTGGTACGAGAAGCCATCGAGAGAAGTACAAAACATTTAACCGTGATGACGGTTAAACTGTCCAGTGCATGGAATCCGGTCCTTAGTGCGTGCAGTAATAAAAACAAAAACACCTCGAGTTCAGTTTCGCGTGTGGATACAGTGAGTGTGGTTTGTGTGAAAAAAGTGAGTGACAATGGTAACGCCACAACAAATCGCGATGAAGGTAGTCGTCGACAGCGCAAGAGGGTAGACAGACATGTCTGCTCTTAAAGCTGTCATCTGCCGCCGTCCAGTCAACCCGTGACCATGGAGCGTGCAACCGTTCCGATGTATCGGGAAAATAAAAACAAGTCATACCGTGGTAAGAAACCTGATACTAGTGATAATCATTTAGTGAATAACCACGAAAGTCTTCAAATCTATATAGTGAAGGATACATCGTCCTCAATCCGTATAGGGTCCGCAGATAAAAGCCTAAACCTTTTACGGAAGACCCATGATGCAATGGAAAAAATGTCGGTAGATGAAGACGAAACATAATAATAAAATTACGTACCTTTGGAAAAGTTGTCCATATTATCTTTAGAAAAGAAGTTGTCGTTCTTTGGTTTCGCGAATAGGGGCATGAATTCTGGTAATATCGACTTCGAGTCAACGCTTTTTAAACTTTTCAGTTCTTTGGTATTCTTTTTATTAATATTTTCAATGTTGCTTTCGGAATTATCTTCTTGTGCACTGGTTTCTGTTACAGAATTTCCAATATTACAATTTTCTTCTTTAATATTAATTTCTTCCGTTTTCTTTCGTGAATTTCTTAGTTTCTTTACTCTCTTTTTAATTACACTTTTCTTTTTATTATTTGTATGTAATTTATCATCAAGATCGTGTATATGTTCATTTTCTTTAATAAAAATACTATTGTCTAAGAACTCATCATTATTCGAGGATGCATCATAATCAAAATCACTTGTGTTTTCAATATCATTGTTTCCTAATATAATTGTTTGGTCATGTTTACTATTTATAAGTTTATCCTTTTCTATATTATCACTTTGGTTATGTAAAGTTATGTCTCTGTTATTTATTAGTCTGTGTTTAGAACCGAGTTCATCGGAATGAGTTTGTCTGTTTTTCTTCTTACAATTTTTTTTGTCTTTATTTATACCTTTTTTCTCTTTAGCGCCTACAGTATTATGATTTTGGACAGTGTTATTATATTTAATATTCATTGAATAATCACTACCATCATAAGTGCTAAGTGAATTAATGATGCTTTTGTTACAATTTGATTTATGTTCATTTTCAATTGAAGAATTATCATTAAAATTATTATTTGATGTCATTGAATTTTCCGATATTTCTATTTGAAAATTCAACGGTTTTATAGTGAAAACTTCAAAAGGTTTGATGTCACCATCCTCTGTAGGTATTTTTAATGTATGTATAGATGTTTTTGATAAATTTAATGATAGGCTTTTACGGTTTAGTCTTTGTATGCTTTCTGTTGATATCTGAAATGAAAAAAAAACTATTCAACATTCTTTTGTAGGTAGAATTATAGAGATGTGTAAAGTTTTCATACTGAATATGTATTTATTTACAGCAAAAGCAATTTTTATTATTTCTATTAAGTAATATTTTTATTATTTGACGACTCTGGTAGAACAGCGGTTAGCACTGTGTACACTAGACGATAGATGGTGGTCCCTGACTCGTTCCCCTAAACTTTTCTAAAATTATTCTATATTTGGTGTTTTGAGTAGTGTTAATTTCCAAACTTAATGTTACTGTTACGGACGAAACTCTTGGCACATGTGACGGACGGGCGAGGTGCGCAGCGTCATTCAGCACGTGAGACTATCTCGCGAGATAATTCACGCGCTCTGATTGGCCGGGAGCGCCACCGCGACGTTATTAACTAGGCCGGTACGGTGTGGGAGACACCGTACCGATACATAATAGGTATCGGATTAGATACCAATACGATTTTAAAATGAAGCCAAAATTGTAAGTAAGATTAACATAGAAATAAGTTACTTCGATCATCAAGTTTCACGTATCCGGAGTGGTGTACGTAGTCCTTACTTAATTTTTTTTATCTACTTCATTCTGAAATCAACCTTGTTGGCTATAAGCAGATGGGTTGTTGTATAATGACAGAAAAGGTGCTACTCCTAGTGGAGCCCAGCCCCATAGATTGTACAGTCATGTATTTTGTTGACTATAGTCCATTTTATTAACATCAGTAAAACAAGGTGTTAAACATCTTAGGTTTTCGCAATTGTTACATTTTTTCGGAATTAAATCGCGTATGGTCACGGTTGACTGTCAACCTGAAAAGGGCCCGAAACATTGATTTGTTTGAAAAACAAATATACACGATTAAATGTTAAACAGTTAAACTGCCTCTGTGGCCGTACGGTTACCATGCATTACCATGACTGCCACGAAGAAGTCCCAGGTTCGATTCCCGGGCCTATATGGCCGTGTATTGCCTACATTTATGTCTCTCGTGAGTTTGTGTGTAATTTGTGTTTGCCTGTGTGTGTCCATGGCACCCACGACACAAGGTTTCCCTAGTGCGGGGTCATGTTGAGTGTGTGTGTTAAGGTTTTAAGAATAAAACAGTGAAGAAAAACTAACATCTGCTACCTTGAAAAATTTTCCTTTCTGCAAAACACTGACAATACATTGATGGAAACACTGCATAAAAGTGTATTATTTATATATTTATTACATATAATACACAATTTATTTCATGGAGCCGCCCATATGTTGGTAACATTACTCACCACACTATCTTTCTGTAACTGTTTTAAAGCCAGCTTTGCCCCCTGGCATCTTGCTCTGAATGCTGCAAACTTCTGCATCTGGTAATGGCAGTAAGTGCAGATGTAATGAGGAATACCATCTTGAGACGAAAGCTGAAACAAATATTGTGAAAGCATTTTAAAACAATTAATAGAAAAAGGAAGTAAAGCAATAAATAAGTACTAATAAACAGAAAATATTCCTTTGATCCGGCCGGATTCGAACCAACGTCTTCTAACATACCATGACAATACCAAATAAGCCACGGAACGAACCAGCAGACCTCACTAATTCTTCTATGTGTTTGTTGTTGTGTCTTTGTATTTGGTTTTTTCAATGACTTTTTAGCCGTAGCGCCGTCTATGAGAAACCTTAAGTATTTCATCACCCAGTTAGATACCTTTACAACTACCAGCCCAGGGTAGAGATGTCACTATTCATTGTATTTAAATTTTTATTGAATTGATATTCAATTATTTTTTAGGTGAAATTACTCCACTAGCTTGTTATAATTATTAATACAAAGATCGAGCACTCAGAAAAAAATTCCTTCGATCCGGCCGGATTCGAACCGACGTCTTCTAGCATATCGTGCCAGTCACTATACCAACTAAGCATAGTTGTTTTAATAATTATAATAATAATTTAAATTTTATAATAAACACTTCAAGTTATCCCCTGTAATATCCCCGACAACTGGCTACAAAAGAGTGAATTAGTGCTAAAAAAGCGAACGCAAAAACTGCTCGTCTATAATCAAATAAATAAATAAATTTTTAAGTTTTTCAGACAAAGGAAGTGAGGTATTATGAAAACAGGACAGAATTTTTTTTTAACATTTTGTAATTAATTGTTGTAAATCATTGTTTCAGCTAAAATAGACTTAAAAACATAATTTCGTTTAAGTCTAATCTTATTATTGAGAAAATTGAAAAATTCAATTGATTTTTTTAAACTTTGTTATAAATAGTTTTTAATGCTTGTTTTTCATTGTTAAAAATAATTCAGTATTATCATTTGTTTGTTTTAAAAGTATATATCACTAAAATGCAAATTAATAGAGCATAATGACTTTACCCTTCATTGCAGTGTCTTCAAGGGTGTGGTCTGTGTTTTCAAAAACGTAAACAATGATCAAAATAAAATTTAAACACAAACATTAGATATTTAAAGTTAGTCTATTTTAAATTAGTGCAGATACTTACTTGTATTGCTGTGAAAACTAGAAGATCACTTGAAAACTGGGTTGTTCGCAAATCAAATAACTTTATATCGGTAGCTAAACATCCTCTACAAGCCCAGACGTCTTCCGATTTTATTGTTATTTCATTTTCAAGCTCCATTTTCATTAATTTTCTATATTTCTTATATATAACGGATAAATCAACACAATTTTATTTATTTTCGTGTTGACACCGAACCGATGAACAAATAACAAATCATATATTATATGTCAATATTTTTTATTATGACAGCAGAACACTGTTTTTCTACACCGTTTTGAAACAGTCTTTGTAAACGTTTAATTCGTTATTTTTGTGCGGCAGTGTGTTTTTCATTGTGGAAGACGAGAATAGCAATGCAGTTGTTTCATTGCAGTCTTCTTTGTTTATTATATTATAATATTGCGCTAATTAAGTGTAAAAAATACATGTAAACAAAAAAAAATCAAAAAGGTACCCAAAAAAATTATTTATACCTTGCGTTTTGTGATACTCGGAAAAATGTTCAAACATCGCTATATTCTCATTTATTACAACAAGTTAATAGTACCCACATGTAAGACAATATTCTATTATCTTAGTTTAATAATTCACCCTACATTAAACATTATAAAATTCCTTCACACAAAGAAAATTGTTCCTGTTTAGTGCGTCAAGCGATAGAAGCTTAAAAGACCGAACATTAAAATGCAATTCAACAAGAATAGCAAAATAATTGTATCTTAGATATGGAGACAAACCTTCGGGTTTCACCAAAAACCCTTGGTGACGAGTCTACCGACAATGGGGTGACCATTACGCGGGCTCGTAAAAGACTAAGCAGAGCAGCTCGCAAAAAAATCTCACGGCTTCTGGCTGCCAATGTTGACTATAAAGACGCTATAGAACTTGCAGTTCGACCTTCGAACGCTATTCCGATACCGAAACCAGAGGCAAAGGCAGTAAAACGCGGTTTGAAGGAGAAGTACCATGTACACGCTAAAACTCCTCGACTCTCGATGCCCACACTGCCCATCACTACCATTTCTAAACCTACCTACAGTGAGACAGGTCCCTTGCGTAGTCGGAATTTGTACCCCATGACTGAGGACCAAATGATTCAGGTGCACCATTGTCAAGTTAATGTCATTGCAGAGATCCAACCCAGAGCATCAGGACCTAAGTTCCTTGGCTTCTCGCACAAGTCAGGCTACATCCTTATAACTTGCAAAGATTGGGCAAGTGCGGACTGGCTTTTTGAAGTCGTCGCTAGAATCAAGCCATGGCCTGAGGCGGTACTCTCTACAATGCAGGAGAATGTTTCCAAAACTAGCCATAGCCAAAACCTATATTCCAAAATCTAAATGCGTCTCCGTGCAAGATGGTGTAAGTTTAATTAAAGCACAAAATAAAGGTCTGAACACTGATATTTGGAAAGCCCTTAACACGAAGGAGGACTTTCATGGCTGGATAGTAACCCTCTCCCTTGATGACTTCTCTATGGCTGCACTCGGGCATTGAAGTGTCAAGTCAGCCTTGGTTTCAGGCAGGTCACTCATAATCAGGGGAGGCTCTGACATGAAGGGGTTATACACTGAACAACATTTCGCTAGCTCTGTAAAAACTGTACCGCAGTGTACCAGCCTAACAACCAGTAACAGTAGTTCAAATTGGGACCAGAGCAACCTGAACTGAATAATACAGTCAACGTATTGCTACTGATCTTCGAGGTGCCAGGTCATGCATGTTACCAGCTGCTAGAGCTCGTAACCATGCGAGTGGTGATGGTGGTAACAGTTGTGAGTAAGGACTTTTTAATCTAGGAAGACAGCCCTCTATGCAGAGCGTGCATGGAGGAGGAAACTGTTGCACACATCCTACTACAATGCTCTGGTGTGGCCAACTACAGGGCAAAGTACCTTGCAATGCCGATATCACCAAAGTCTTCAGCAAACCCAAGCGGGCGCTGAGATTCATGGAAGAGCTTGGGTGGCATGAGTAGGACCCTGCACCACCACATGAAATATAGGCGCCTGGACGTCAATTTGCGGACAACAGCCAGTTACACCATAATATACCATAACAGTTGAGAATGTGCTGGAACACAACAAACCTCATTATCCTGCCTAGATCCGTCACAAATTGTGAGGCAGATCTTCAGCTGTCAATAATACCTATCTAGGCCAAAAAAGTGAACATCATTTAGACAAACCTCTATATACAAATTGTAGACTGTTGTTTTGTGAAAGATTCTTTTCAACATATGTAAAGAAACCTTGATCTTGTATTGTTCTCAAATAGGCAACCTTTTTCAATCCCGAGGATTTGTTTCTAAAACCTTTTGGCAAACTATTTCTCCCTGATAACAACAAGGTCAGAGTAACTATGTGCTCAACCTTCCATCCTGAAGAGAAACCGACCCCAAAGAAGAGCTGTGGCAGAATGTGCCAGAAGATGCAGCATACCTACTGGAATGCAACAGCAATGCTCACCATACTGTCTTGCACGCCACAGACAACAATAGGGGTGAGCTTTTATAAAACTAATCTCCAAACATTTCAAGTTTAAGTAACAAAGGTATGCCAACCTTTTACACAATCTAGCTTAAATGCATTAAACATTATTGACTGACATGTAAAGTTTGCCAATTTAAATCTTAGCATTGATTTATACAGTGTCATTGGTGTGTTTCATGATATTTCATTCATACTATCCCTCAAACAACATGTTCCATTGTCTATAGAGTACTGCTGTCCAAAACAGTTAGCAGCCTTGAACTCAGTGAAGTGAAAATCAAAGAAGCTTGGCAATGATTCTCTTGTAGAGTCGGAATCTATGAAATATCGAGCACCGCAGAAAAGTGGCCAGCCAGTTGGTTTTTTTGGATACATTCAGAGAGTCTGCTTAGGAACTTTTCAATTTAGTTCCTGCATCAGTCGACTAGTTAATCTGGAACACTCCATCCTGATGTATTTCATGTACCACCTATTTGTACATGAACGACTGGAATATACACAAAAATTTAGGACTATTCAAGGCTTAGAGTGAGTAGGCATTCTTTTCACAAATATATCATCGGTCACATGATCACTCACCATTAGGTGAGATTATATATAGGTCCAAGTGTGTGTCTGTTATATACATACAGAAGGTTATAATACTAACTACCTCACAGGGCTATATTACTAACATCGTAAACAACACCTTTGTAAAGTTTGTAGGTAAAATTTTTACATTTGAAATTGTCATTTTTTTAAGCTAGTGCTTGTTCACTATGCTCAGCTCCCTGAGAGGAACGAGCAAGAAACTCTAGGGATTGTTCTTTTCAAATAAACTTCAATGCTATGGAATACACTTTGAATCATAATTGTGTGGAATCAAGACCTATGTTGTCTTTCCATACATCTTTATCTAACAAATACTCTTAAAATTTGTAACATGACTTGTCAATTAAAATACTTTAATATATGCTCCGGATTCTTGTTGTTAAAATGTATACAGTTCCCCATAAACGAATCGTTTACCTTAGTTAAACGAAATCGTGGTACCATGAGTTTGCACTTAGTTCTAAGATTAATATTATGGATATCTTCTTATTTAATGAAATTATGTAAATTATTACGCGCATACAAAATATTTGAGTAAATGTACTGTGATGCCACAGTCATGATACCAGTCTCCTTAAACTTTTTTCTGAGAGAAACCCGAGAACCTAAACCGTACACAGAACGAATCGCTCGATTTTCCAACACAAATATGGTTTGTATATCTGACGCTTTACCACACAAGGTAGGTGATACGTAAATACCAGTCCGATGCAAAACGTAGGAGCGGGAGTGGAGAACGCCGGTTAGGCCGCTTGGACGTTTGCACTTACTATCAAATACAGATCTAGAAAGTTTCAGATAGCACACCAAAAACTTAAAAGTTTATTTCTCTTAAATTTATTGTGTTTTGTAATAAGTCATGGAAAAAAATTGTTTATGATGTTAGTAAAATAGTCCTGTGAAGTTTTAGTATTTTACAAATAACCCTATGTAAAAAAAAATATATGCATCACTTTTACTATGGACACCCTACTGGAATAGACAGTTTCATAGAATAGGGTTCCCATAGTAACAGATGCTAAGTTTTACGTCCTGCACAAGCTTAAAAGGATGTCAGATAATTTTAGACCTTATTTACTAAATGTCAAAATGTTCAGTAAATCAATGCAAAAATGGACTCAGATGGAAAGAAAGAAGAAGAAAAATATTTATTCCATAAAGAAACAACACAGCGTACATACTTTTAACAATTACGAAACATGATTATAACGTTTAAAAAAATCGAAATAAAAAGGGGAAAAAAAACAACAATTCGATAATAACACACTTAATAGGAAGGAAATAACTTTAACAATAAATAATAATACGCCATAACGTGAGCATGCTGTACTGCTACGAAATCCGTCATCCACTCAGCTTGGGGTCGTCTCACTGCATGTACGGCGATGCTAATTTTCAGTGGATCCGGCAACAGGGGACACAGTAAACGACACAGATGTGTACAATTTGATATAATTATGGATAATAGTATAATTGTAAAATAAAAGTGTAATTGTAAACAATAGTGCAATTGTAAATAATAAAGCAACTGTAAATAATAGGGTAATTGTAAATAATAGCTCAATTGTGACACTGTAATAATTAGCATTCAGAAATTCTATTAGTACTAGCCAAAGTTAACAATAAAACGCCCACATATCCGACACATCGGCAGCTATGCTGGACATTGCTGAATATTAAACGGCACAAATACGCCTTAAGTAATTTAAAAAAAGTAAAACGTGACGAAAAGATATGAGTAACTTTTACTATGGACACCCTACTGAAATAGACTGTTCCATAGAAAGGGTTCCCATGGTAACAGATGCTTAGTTTCACGTCCTGTACAAGTTTAAAAGGATGTCAGATAATTTTAGACCTTACTTACTAAACGTCAAAGTGTTCAGTGAATCAATGCAAAAATGGACTCATTCAGTGATATAAGCAGTAACATACTAGTATGCCGAGTGTGCATATCTACAGATGTCAAATTGTACAATTTATTGGACCACCGGCTTGCCGAAACATTTCGAGACTTCACTGGGATTCCGGTAAGTAATCTCCCTCCATTTCATTTTTTGTTTTTTTTTTTTTAAATAATGTGCCGAACAACCATACCACTAGATATACTGTAGCAGTCTCCTAATAATACATTACCACAGGGAATTCTCTACTTTTAGATCAGGTAGTGGGTGTAGTGGTCCGGGACAAGACCGTTACATGTACGTCCACGAATTCAGCCATTGAGTAATAGATGAAATGACTTGAACAAATAAGTGAATTCCCTTCACTTGAATTATTTCTTATTAGATTCGGTTCTATTGAGACTTCCAAGTACTCTAAATGTAGTATGACTTGAGTATTGAGTAGAGTTCTGGAATACGACCCTTAGAGTTCTACTTTAATATAAAGTGGTTTTTTCTTTCAGATATCCTCTTCAGACAATCTACCAAAGTACATTTGTACCTTCTGCAGACATTTGTTGATAAAATCATTGACGTTCAGATGCAAGTGCCATGATGCTCAGTTGCTGCTGCAGGAGCACTGCTCGGGAGGGTTTACAGTAAGTAATTACAGTATAGCATATGTTATTGTAGCAAAATGTAAATTGTACTAACTAAACTTTTATCTGATAATTATTATAATTAACTGATAATAATCATTCCAAATGACTGATAATTATCATTCTAATTGACTGATAATTATGATTATAACTGTTTTTGCATATACATGTATGTGTATGTGTATGTATGTTCGTATTTATATTCATATATATATATGTATGTGTATGTATGTTCGTATTTATATTATGTGGCCATACTCCTTTATACGATTTACTCTCACGTTATAGTTTGCAAAATATGTAGTTTCTTTCTATTTTAGATTAGTTATCGTAGTAACAAATTGAGTTGTGTTGAGTCTGTTGGTATTTGAATAAAAAATTCATGGTATTTACTTACATAATAATTATATTAATAAATTATCAATATGTCATAAATTATGAATATGATACATAAATTTGGGTAAGCATCTCACATTTTTATTATTTAGTCATTCCATAACACACTATTTTATAAACTCCAGGGGCTTCACATGATACCAGCGCCGTAGCTGCTCTCAGCCACGGCATATATTGAGTGGTGCCCATTCAGTATCTTAATTTTAGTTTTAAATTTATTTTTGTTTCTTTTGTAAGTATGTACAATTTAAAATTAATGGTACTGAATAAAATTTTCTTTCTTCTTTCTGTTTTTACAAATTATCTGTCACAACAAAACGGACACTTTCACTTCTAAAAACAGACATTATTACTGCAGGAGCACCGAAATTGTAATATATTTACAAACGTTTTTATTCTGACTATCAATGTTTTTTTTTTGTTTCAGTTTACAAAAACATCAGTTTTAGAAAGCTTAGGCAAAAAAGTACCTCTAAGCATTTGTAAGTTAGAAAATATAAACTATGTGGAAAATAGTAAAGAAAATCATATACCTATAGAAGAAATCAAAGTAGAAAACGTTGAATTCGAAAATGAAAATTATGATCCCATAGATAACGATAATTTTCATGATTTAAATGATAATTTTAATGATAAGTGTGATAGTTTTCGTGATAATGATCGAGACAGTTTAGATGATATACCATTAAGTGAACTTAAAAGTGATAATTTAAAAGATAATATTATGTATAATAATTCGAAAAAGAAAAAGAAGACATATAGAAAGGTACAAAAAGATAAGATTGAAGAATTTACCAAAACGTACATTGAAAACAACGATTGTAATAAGAAGAAATCATTTTACAATTATATCCTTAACAAATATATTAAAAGTTATACTAAACCAAAAGAGTACAATAACATCAAAGATGCTGTAAAGGCGGAAAACTCAATTTTCATTTCCATAGACAATGGTGAAATTACAGAAGAGAATATTAATTTAAATGATAAAATAAAATCCATAAACCCTATAGATACAAATAAAAGAAAATTCTACGATTTCTTAATTCAGAAATACAGTAAGAAAGCTACCGAAAAGAAAAAAATCACCGACATAACGCGCATGCGTCCTGGTAAAGTGAAAAAACAAAAACAGTACAAATCGAAATCCATAGAGGAGTTGCAAAATTTCTCAATAACCTATCAAGTGGAGATACTGCAGTTAACAAGAGAAGAACAAGTACAAGATGTCTTAAGCAGGAAAGAGACAGAAAAATTCCAAAAGGCTGCGTTCAAGTGTGAAGAATGTTACAGGGGCTTCACTGCAGAGAAGGCTTTTCAAAATCACATGGCTATACACGATCCTGTAAGTATGGTGATAATATTATACGAGTAGTTGTAAAAACAACCTCCTTTTGTAAAGTCGGTAAAAAAACCAACTGCATTTTTGTGGGTATGTTACGCATTTACTCCGATATATGGGTAAATGGGACCAATACTGGGTACCCTATCACGAACTCGAATTTTTTTCCCGAAATAACGTTTGGTCGAATTTTCATTTGTCAACTTTCATCCTCAATATTTTAAAACACGCGGTGAAGTCATTCAAAGGCAAACTAGAGCAAAAATTATGAATCTCTTATACCAACCTCGTTCGACATACTTTTAAAATAAAATTGACAAAATGGCTTTTGACACATTGCTTCTATAGTAATAAAGAATACTTAGAATTTACAAATTCATTACATTAATTAGAAACTACAGAGACTAAAGAAACATTGAATCCTATTAATATTTGCACATCTGCTTGCAGGTTGAATACAATGTACCTAATTTTACTTAAGACCTTTGTAATTACTGTATTCTGGCAAATAAACGTATTCTATTCTATATTCTATTCATTACACCGAAAACCGAATTATAACGAAACAGTTGTTCTTTCAGTATATATTGGATGTTTATCGCAAAAACACGATTAGGTTCGGTTAGGTTAGGTTAAGTTAGTTTTAAAAGAAAAAAAACATTTTCCACTCAAAATTACTTTCGAGGTTATGAAAATTCGAGCTAACGTTATTTCTGGAAAATGTCATTTCGGACTACGGATAGGTAGATAGGACTGAGGTAGGAAAGGGGCCAACAAAAAAAGAATCATCAAAATCGGTTCACAAATTCGCATATAATCGCGTAACATACTCACACTAGAAAAAAGACAAATACCATCGAATTGAGAACCTCCTTTTTTTAAAGTCGGTTAAAAACGAATAACGTGTAAAAATTCCAGAGCATCGGTCCCCATGCGTGTGAAATCTGTCACGTTCGTTTCCCGAAACGAGGCCGGCTCACGAAGCATATGCAGTTGCGTCATAAACTGAAATTCGTCTGTCAAATATGTCATCAAGTAACTAGAAACAGGTCAGTGCCAGTAACATTATCATATATATAGTAGCAATAGAGTTCGTGATGTAAGCATTACTGCGTTCCAGTTCGGCAGGGTGAAATTACAGGCACATGGGACTTGTCAACTTATGTTTCTGGGTGACGAGTGCAGTGGCAGTGCCCATAAGATCTTTGCGATTTAAAGCCCTGAGTGACACTGCAACTGTTATGGACAGACGTGTCGCTTACCACAAGGCGCACGACGTGTTCGTCCCGTCACTTGATATTATAAAAAAGTTCCACGTGAAATATGTCAAAAAAAATTTTTTTTTAATCCATTTTTGTACTTCACTATTTAAGACAGAATATACTTTTGGATTACACATATTAAAAGTGTCTAGATCAAACACGTTTTCGTCAATTACTGAAAATCAGTTTTTTTAAATAAATTTTTTTGAATATTGATGGATTTTTGGTCAATTTCGTAATTTAAAAAAATAATTAATAAATATTGTAATCACATATTTAAAAAACATACCTTGACCCTAGACATTTTTGATCGGTGTATATGGGGTTTGACATTTTACCGGAAACCGGATTCATCCCCTAATTTGCGACCCTTTGGAGGTAGAATATTTTCATTAAATTTAAATAATAATAATAATAACGCACACACTTAACATAGCCCCGCACTAAGGAAATACATAGACAAATACAAATGACCTACATTTATTTATCTCGTGAGTTTGGGTGTAATTTGTGGTTGTCTATGTATGTGTCCATGGCACCCGCGACACAGGGTTTCCCTAGTACTAATATGTAATAGCTAATATGTTGAGTGTGTGCGTTATTATTATTATTATTAATAATAATGTTGATTCAAATGAACTTGACAATCTTTCACGGCTCATAAGTCCAAGTGAAATGTGTCGACTGCTTCGGGGATGGAGTGTCAGGGGTTTTATTTGATAGTCTCATAGTGGTTTATTTCTTTTTTCTTCTGCAATATTACTTTCTTTTTAAATAAAAATTTTTGATGTTATCTTGCATAATAGCTGTATATACCTTTAATGGTGTAACATACTGTATAAAAGAAGGATTGCGAAAGCTGACCCAATAATTATAAAATCAATGAAGACCTGTTTATGAATTTTGCTAGTATAATTTTACGTTCTAGTTTATGCCAAGTTATCAATGTATTTTTAGAAGTCGGGTATAAAGATATTGTAAAACAATGTAGTTTAGAATAAATGCAATAACTCGAACGCAATTGATTCATTCCGACCATAGATTAGGTAACATTCTTGTGGCGTACGTTGTATTTTAAGCATGATTGAATATTTACCTACATAAAGTATTGGTTATTTTATAGTACACACATAAAACATTAAAGCTATAAAATGTCTAATCAAGTAATCAATTTTACAAAAAATGTTTAGATAATATTTAAATGAGAGATAAGAAAGTTGTTAGCAAAGGAAAGTTTTGAAAAGGGCCTTCTTACTAATTTCAATGTCACATTGAGATTGAGAACAGTGTGACCATTTGTGGCAGATGGAAACAAACTGAAAACTTGTTGTTTCTGCTACTACGAACAAACATAACCTATGTCAACTTTATAACCCCAGCTCCTACAGGCTGTACTCAATTAGCGTTTTTGATGCTTTGATAATGAATCACAAGTATTAATAGGTCTCTTTAATACACGTCGTCAAAAATACTGCGTCACAAAATACACGGAATGTCGCCATCCTTCTTTGTTTTAGTAATTTCACAAAATACAAATGAATATAACGATAGTAAAATACAACAATTCTTTACTTTCTTGTAACTTTTTCACAAGTTGCTAAATAATTTAGTAAAATGTGCTCTTCTGTTACAGTACATGCGCTAGACATCATTACAAATGCCACGCCGGTTTTAAGTACGAATGTGAACATTGTGGAAAAGTTTTCAGGTATGTTTTCCGTCTTATTTCATTTACAATGAAATAAATTATTATACATAGTGTACGTATGACAAAACTTATATCGACTGTGAACTGGCAACCGGTACTATCTCAGTTTTGACAACTACAGGATAAAGAAAAAATCATTTATATAGCATCTGGTTTATTAAATAAAAATGCGTAGTGTACATTCTTATATGTGTAATAAAAATATTTAAAAACTACATATTTTTATTATATAAACCAGATGCTGTTTAAATGACGCAAACAATTTTTTCATCACCTGTAAAGTTGTCAAAATTGAGATAGTACCGATTGCCAGTTCACAGTCGATATGGCATATGAGGTGACAATTATCATTGATATTTTCTAAAATTAATTGGATCAACAAATTGCTATCATAAGCAATTTACTTAGCAGTAGAGAAAGAATTCGTCCAGGGAAGTACTGCCACCTTACCTATTTCTGCCGCCAAGCACTAATGTGAGCATTACTGCGTTCCGGTTTTGAAGGGTAAGGGTGCTGGTGAAATTACAGGCACGTGGGACTTGTCAACTTATGTGATAGGCGCAGTGGCAGTGCCCCTAAGATCTTTGCGACGCAAAGCTCTGAATGGCACTACAACTGCTATGGATAGGCGTGTCGCTTACCACCAGGCGCACGACTAGTTCGTCCCGTTACTTGATGTTTTAAATAATGTCAGTACAAATTACTTATATTAAAAAATTTAGGTTATATTAAAAACTACCCCAAAAATTCGTGGAATTACATCTATTTGCCAAGTTTTATTGAAATCTTACCGGAAAGTGCGCAAAATTGGATTCATCCCCTAGTTTCCCACCCTTAGAGGTGGAATATTTTCTTCAAATTTAAATGGGACCAATGAGGTACCCTTTTTCCAACAAAAAAAGATCATCAAAAACGGTTCACAAAAACCGGAGCTAGTTAAAAATGAGGATTGATAGTTATCGGATAATTATCGAAGAAAATAAATCGAACCCTGCCAATTATAACTATAAAAAATAACCATTTGTTATGTTCCATTTTGTTACAGCAAATACGGATCTCGCATGAACCACATTCGCATCTTTCACGGCTCTGTAGCCTGTGACATATGCCAGGAGTCATTCTCGTGTGAGACTGGGCTGGTTGCGCATAAAACTAAGGCACATAGAGAGGTAAGAAGGACACTATTTGTAGTTGATAATTATCCTGAACTGATACTCGATGAAGATGACCTTCCCTAACCAAAAACTTCTTAATTGTTTAGCAATACATCATTTAAAACTCCATACAATAAAGTGAAAGTATTTTTTTAAACTCACCATTTTCGACTGTCTTGCTTCGGGTGAAACGGTATTAACACCCTATACGTTGTTGGTAATTGGAATTGTGTTAAATTTATTAACAACCAATCTTGTACTTATTAAATAGTTGCAATTACCTCGTAGTTAACAGTGAGTTAAATGCAATTGTGAGGTAATTGCAACTATGACATAATAATAATAATAACGCACACACTCGACATAGCCCCGCACTAGGGAAACCCTGTGTCGCGGGTGCCATGGACACACACATAGACAACCACAAATTACACCCAAACTCACGAGAGAAATAAATGTAGGCCATACAAATATTTCTCCTAGCCCGGGAATCGAACCTGGGACCTCTGCGTGGCAGTCCGGCATGGTAACCGTTCGGCCACGGAGGTAGTTAATTAATAAGTTTATCTCATAGCTGCAACTACCTCACACTTGCAATTATTACATAATTGCAACAATGAAGTAATTACAACTATGAGGTAATTGCACATAGTAGCAAGTACCTCGTATTGCATTTATCTCATACTTGTAATGACCCCATACTTGCAATTACCTGACGATAGTAATTTTTTTAACGCATACACGCATAGTCCCGCCCTAAGGAAACTGTATCGCGTGTGCCATGGACACACACTTAGTCAACCACAAATTACACCCAAACACACGAGAGAAATAAACATAGGCCATACAAATATTTTTCCCGGTCCGAGAAATGAGCCCGGGACCTCCGCGTGGCAGACCAGCATGAACCATTCGGCCACGGAGGCAGTTAATTAATAAATTTATCTCATAGCTGCAACTACCTCACACTTGCAATTATCTCGTAGTTGCAATTACCTCAAACCATTGAGCATACAACCAGAAACAGAGACGAAATCTCATTTAATTTGTTTGAAAACTATTCTGCCAAATCATTACGGTGACAACTCTGCTCCGATTGGCCAGCCCGAATTCGAAACAATTGACGGGTAGTCGTCAATTGTTTCACTTCAACTCGCCATGTTTAACTTGAGCTTTGCTGTAATGGACGAAAATTGCAAAATTACGTATTTAATATTTAATTACCGATGAAATGTGATTCCGTTTGTTTTGTAATTAGGTCTTTTGCTGTTTTTCCCACACCCGGTGGTGTGGGAAGAACAGCCCCCCATGGTCAGAGATATTATTTTTAGTACAACAAATACAGAATATTTTTGGAATATACGAAGACGTACACACAGGCCAGTTGTTGATGCTGTCCTACTTCAGCTTTCTAATTTGTGATTTCAGCGCAAACGAGAATTGATATTTAAAAGTAATATAGGGCCTATTTGCCTGATGAGTTGCCAGGGATGGATGGCCCTTATTTCGTCTCTATTTCTGGTTATATACTCGGTGCCTCAAACTTACAATAACGCTGGTCGACTACGGAAAAGAACTTTAAACAAAACTGTCAATTACTCCATTCTACTATTAACTAACAATTTTAACATTTACAGCTTTTCAAATGCGTCACATGCGGTGTTCAGTTCCACAATCCTCACGCGTTAAAGAAACACGCGGACACCGCTCCTGGCGGAGTCTGTGGACCGCATATTAGGTAATAATTTAAACCTTGTTTGCATAACATAGGTGATGATATTTTTACTTTATTTCATACATATTATCACGGACGAAAAAAAACAATGGATATAATATATTATCATAATATAAATATATATATTTTTTGTTATTCACATTTAAATTTTATTGTACGATAATTAGCCCCGCAGTCTTCATTCTACACCTAGGCTAGGGTTTGCTGTAAGAAATCACTTCTAGAGATAAGCTCACCTTTGTATATCGCACATGACAACTATCTCAAAATGTAAGGCTTTAAGTTATATTACCTATTTAGTTTTAAAGCGACAGTGTTGTCCTGTCACTTTGAAATTAAATCGTATATGAATGACACATCAATATCACATAATTTTGGGAGATAAATTATTAATGTAACCATTGACTTACAAATAAATGGACGACGGGTCTAATACACAAATCACGAAAAAAATGTCCCAAGTCAACCTATTTAAACGTAGTGACATGTAAAGGAATATGAAAAAGCTAAAACGTTGAATTTAAATTGTAATGTCATCGCAGTACTGTCTAATTTTGCTTGCTTCGCTGTCAGTCGAACAAACGAAGACTAAAGCGTGAATGACGCTCTGTATACGATTTTAACGCCCTATAAGTTCGGACACTTTTTAGCGCGGACCCGACGTCCATGTAATTGTAAGTCAATGAATGTAACGCAATTTTCAGGTAAAATATAATATAACGCAATTTTTGAGATAATGCAATGTTAGTTGTCAAGTGCGTTATGTCCTTTGTAACTTGCTTCATGTGTCTTTTCTTTGCGCAGTAAAGAATTATTATTATTATTAAGTTGACAAGTCCCATGTGCCTGTAATTTCACCAGCACCCTTACCCTTCTAAACCGAAACACAGTAATGCCAATACTGCTTGCTAGGAGAAATAGGTAAGGTGGCAGTACTTCCATGGACGAAATCTGTCACATAGAGCTCTACTGCTACTAAAATGTCGTCATATGGCTTCGAAGTTTGTGCGTTGCATGTTGAAAAGTATTTTTTTAAATTTGAGCTATATATGCTTTCGTTTCGGTAACCTATCACAAAGTCGAAGATTTTTTTGGCCGAAATAAAGTGTTCGAATTTTCATTACACCGAAAACCGAATTATAACGAAACAGTTGTTCTTTCAGGATATGTTGAATGTTTATCGTAAAGAAACGATTAGGTTCGGTTAGGTTAGGTTTAAAATAAAAAACATGTTCCTCTCAAAATTACTTTCGAGGTTATGAAATTTCGACCAAACGTTATTTCTGGAAAATGTCATTTCGGACTACTCATAGGTAACCTTTTGTTTCAGGCCATGCACTCAATGTGGAGATAATTTTGAGTCAGAAGAGCAAATAAAGGTTCACATGCACCACTACCACAATAAACAAAGACCTATACGGACGTCTGCTAAACTTGAGGTAAACCGATTTAACTGTATTTGTGAACCGATTTCAACGATTTTGTTGGAAAGGGGGTTTCTCATTAGCGGTCCCAGTTTAACTGCCTCTATGGACGAATGGTTACTGCAGAAGTTCCATGTTCCATTTATTTATCTTGTGAGTTTGTTAAGTGTGTGCGTTATTATTATTATTTAAATTTAATGAAAATATTCCACCTCCAAAGGGTCGCAAATTAGGGGATGAATCCGGTTTCCGGTACAATGTCCCTATATACACCGATCAAAAAGTCTAGGGTCAAGGTCATTGACTTACAAATAAATGGACGACGGGTCTAATACAAAAACCACGAAAAAAATGTCCCAAGTCAACCTATTCGAAATTTAAATTGTTATGTCATCGCAGTATCGCGCTGTCAGTAGAACAAATGAAGACTAAAGCGGAGTTTGGCGCTCTGTATACGATTTTAGCGCCTTACAAGTGCGGACACTTTTTAGCGCGGACCCGACGTCCATATAATTGTAAGTCAATGGTCAAGGTATTTTTTTTTAAATATTTGATTACAATATTTATTAATTAGTTTTTTAATTACGAAATTGACCAAAAAAAAACCATCAATATTCAAAAAATTAATTAAAAAAAACTGATTGATGATAATTGACGAAAACGTTTTTGATCTGTCTAGATCAAAAACGTCTACTTTCTATCTACTATCTACTTTTAATATGTGTATTCCAAAAGTATATTCTGTTTTAATTTGTGAAGTACAAAAATGGATTAAAAAAAATTTTTTTTGACATATTTCACGTGGAACTTTTTATAATATCAAGTAACGGGACGAACAAGTCGTGCCGCTTATGGTAAGCCACACGCCTGTTCTTAACAGTTGCAGTGCCACTTGAAATCGCAAAGATCTGCACTGCCACTGCGCCCTCAGGGTGACCTGAGACATAAGTTGACAAGTCCCATGTGCCTGTAATTTCACAGCACCCTTCCAAACCGGAACGCAGTAATTCTCACATTACCGCTTGGTGGAAGAAATAGGTAAGGTGGCAATACTTCCCTGGACGAACTCTTTCACAAGGACCTCTACTGCTAGTAAAATTTATACCGTTACAGGGTTTGTTTCGTTAAATATCACCTGATGTTTTAAAGGCAATTATTTTTTACAGAAACCAAATGAAGACAAACCAAACGTCCGGTGGTTAGCCAAAAAATACTCCAGAAACTACAACACTACATCTCCGGACACCACACTAGATGACACCAACCTTCAAGCTACTACAATAAACGCTCCTATACCCAATCCCACCTTTAATATTGCACACAGTACATTAGAAAATACAAATTTTTCAATCGCAACACTACCTGACACAAATTCAACGGTCTCTAATGTAAACACTAGTTTAGAAAACACTACTTCAACCAACGTATTATCAACAACTAACACTACATATAAAAATGCTTTTGATAATGCAAGAAAGAAAGTTTCCTTCGTAAAAAAGAGAAGAACTATAAATTATGGAGCTCCGCAAAAATTGATGTGTGAGATGTGCGCAGCTGATGGGTTTGCCGTAAGTAAACCATTTTTACGAAGTTTATTTCGTGACCATGGTGGATACAATACTTTCAGTCGAAAAAAATGTCTTAGTAATAATGGATCATAACTTTTTTAAATTTTCATTGAATTGATGTTCAATTATTTTTTCTGAAATTACTCCACTAGTTACTTATAATTATTAATACAAAGATCGAACCTTACAAAAAATTTGTCGGTTCGAATCCGGCCGGATCGCTCATATAGGTTTGTTTAATTTCACTTTTTGAGGTATTGTGGACGAAACAATAAATAAATAATCATTAATACAAAGATCGAACACTCAGAAAAAATTCCTTCGATCCAGCCGGATTCGAACCGACGTCTTCTAGCTTACCGTGTTAGACGCTATACCAACTAAGCCACGGAACGAACCAGCGGACCTCACGAATTTTTCTATGTGCTTGCGTCGTGACTTTGTATTTAGTTTTTCAACGACTTTTTAGTCGTAACGCTAACTATGAAAAATCTATGAAAGATTTATCACCCAGTTAGTACTTTTACAGCTACCAGTCCTGGTGAGAGATGTCGCCAGAGATAACTTGTTTATTGTTAGCCGACCTCAAAAATTCGTGGAATTACGTCTATTAGCCAAGTTTTATTGAAATCGGTTACCGGAAAAAAGGCGAAACCGGATTCACGCCCTAGTTTTCCACTCTTAGAGGTGGAATATTTCCTTCAAATTTAAATGGGACCAATAGTAAGGTCTTTTTTTCTTGGAGAGAGGGTTCCTTCCAAAAAGGCATCATCAAAATCGATACACTCAAAAAAAATGCAATCGAATTGGGAACCTCCTCCTTTTTTTGAAGTTGGTTAATAACAATGATATAATCTGGATTTGATAGTATATTTTGGACACAGCGGGGAACACTTAATTCGTTTGTGCAGGCTCAACTTGTGTTTTTATGCTCGCTTGCCGTCGCCACCTTTGTGTTGTTCATATTGTTTCCTCAAACAATGGAATTTATTTTCTAATTTTGTGTAAAACGATTAATTTCGGTGTTTTGGAGTGTAAAAATGATAGTCTCACTTGTAACTATGGTGGTATTTCGTATTTTTTATTTAATGCATTTTAAATTTTCTGTTTATCGTGACCATTTCTTTGTTAAACAAACCAAAAAGAAAACTAAATAAACATCTCAAATTCGTCGTCGTTCAGCTATTAACAGCTAGATGGCAGCACATTGATTATTACATTGATTGAATTTTCAATATACAGTCAAAACATCGTAACTTGCAATAACAAATTACAATATTAATAATCCAGAATTTATTTCTTTTTAAATTTGAAACTACGACCAATTTTTATTAAGATTTGATAGTGTTTCAAATTATGGATGTGTGAGTGGCAACAGCGGTTCTGATAGTGATCGAGGCTTAAAGCACTTCCAATTGTTTTTATCTTCCGTGATTAAGGTACTTACCATGGGTATCGTAAACAGAATATACAGAAGTATAATATTCTGTTTACGACTTCAGAGACCCAAAGACACATTTGAATTAAATAATGAAATATTCTTAATCATTCTAAATCAATTTCTTAATGTCTTAGATTTCTCATAGATGGCGCTACGGCTAAAAAGTCGTTGAAAAACCAAATACAAAGATACGACGCAAGCACATAGAAAATGTCGCGAGGTCCGCTGGTTCGTTCCGTTGCTTAAGAAGAAGTCTTTTCGAATCCGGCCGGATCGAAGGGTCGAATCTTTGTATTAATAATTACAACAAACGAGTGGAGTAATTTCACATAAAAATAATTTAATATCGATTCAATAAAAAAATAATAATTAAACCATAGACTTACCTAAAGAACTGAAAAGAAACCGTTATTTTCACATTTATAATATTTATTTAATACAATGTCTTTCCGTTTCAGTGTTGCCATTTTTCTATCACTGTTTTTACTAATTATTGTAGTATGTCACCAGTCTTTCACCTTGTGTGGTAAACCAGCAGGACACATCATGTATATAACGTTTGGTCTGTACAGAGTGAAGCCGTGCTGCGCTATCACCAACGCATCCACACCGGCGAGAAACCACACCCTTGCCCGGAGTGCCCCAAGCGGTTCCGCATCAGAGAACTCTTGCAGGCAAGATACAAGCACTATAATAAAAATAATCAAGTACGATCTCTGTGATAGTTCATAAATATCTTCAAAACATAACCTAAATTCTCCTCTGCCTGAAATGTTGTCTGTTTTCTTCCCATTACAGCCATGATCGCTAAGGAGTTTTTTTTTTAATTTGTAGCACGACATACTTCCTTACATAGGTCAGAAAGTTCAAAATTAAAACAGTCGCTTAAAATGTTATCTAAACTGAAATTTTATTGCAATTCAGCCACTTACTACTTAAAACTTATTATTAATTCACAAACACTTATCTTATAAAGATGGCAAAACTTTCCATTTATTTTAAATTTCTTACAATTATATGGACGTCGGGTCCGCGCTAAAAAGTGTCCGAACTTATAGGGCGTTAAAATCGTATACAGAGCGTCATTCACGCTTTAGTCTTCGTTTGTTCGACTGACAGCGAAGCAAGCAAAATTAGACAGTACTGCGATGACATTACAATTTAAATTCAACGTTTTAGCTTTTTCATATTCCTTTAAATGTCACTACGTTTAAATAGGTTGACTTGGGACGTTTTTTTCGTGGTTTTTGTATTAGACCCGTCGTCCATTTATTTGTAAGTCAATGATCAAGGGTGTTAATTTGGTTGCATTACTTTAAGAATAAGTAAAAGCCAGTGTGTGAATATGAAGGAAATGTGATGAGAAATCAGACTACAAATTTGTAATATACAATGCAGTTACATTGTGCTTTAAGATATATGTTTAAGAAAGTAAGGCGACAAAAATCTGTCTACAGAAATATTAGTAGAAATTTTGAGACTGTTTTTCTGTGTACTTCTTTCTTGGCCGTCTTTCTTCTTTCATGCGATTGTCTGCCATATTATTATTTCCAATTTCAGAAGCACCTACGCACTCACACTGGCGATCGACCGTACAAATGTGCTCACTGCCCTAAAGCCTTTAAAACTGCGTCTGCGCATTACACACATCAAGTGGTAAATACATTAGATTTTTTTTAATGACTAATGTTTAGGAAATGAAACTATTTTTCCGGATTTAAATCGCGTTTATTTGTTTTTTCAAACAATCCGACGTATCGGACCCTTTACAGGTCCCATGGTCACGCAGTACTAATTAATATGTTTTAGTTTATTCTAATTTCTAGTATTAATTAATAAAAAATTGAACTTAATAAAACAAAATCATTCAATAAAATAATTTGTAAAAACTTAATGTAGCGTAAATTGGAATGTTTCTTTGTAAAATTAAAAATAAGGTATTTAATTAATAACTATTGTAACTATATTGAAAAAATAGGGTGGTTTGCATCAATATTAGACATAACTGGTTGAAGACTGTACCACCTCAATCAACCGTTTCATTTTCAGTGTAACAATCGCGAAAACTCGCCTAATGTTTATTTACGAGCAACACCTAGAGTTTCTTCTCAGGGGAATCTGCCTTTCGAATGAGAAAAAAAAATACTTCATCGAATAGACTCAACTCAACTGTTGAATCTATTTGATGAATTTTTTTTTATTATTTTGAAATAGAATCTTTAGATCTATCGAATTACTATTTTTTATCACGTGATAACCATCACGCTATTTATCCTGCAGGTCCATACGAAAATCCGGCGTCACCGCTGCCACCTCTGCGAAAAGACTTTCCTCACATCAACATGTGTGAAAACGCATATCAGATCTGTTCACATGAAGATACCACAACCGAACAGGGTTAGAAGGGATGACTTGTACGGCAGTGGACTTATGGAGTACTAATATGGCCAACATAGTAATGTTCCGGGCGATTGTTTGTATTTGATAAAAAAAACGTGTTCTTTCTTGGAATGTTTTCAATCAAATGGACTTGTGTAATAAAGATTTTGTTACTCCTGTACTTATCTGTCAATTATAATTTCATAAACCATATCACAAAAGCGCTCTTTTTAGTTCTGAACCAAAATACTTTTGTCTATGGTACTCGCTACTAAACTGAAAAATTTCAAACAGTACTTTTTATAAAAAAAAACCGGATCCATCCCCCAGTTTGCCGCCCTTAGAGGTGGAATATTTTCTTTAAATTTAAATGGGACCAATACTGAGGTACCCTCTTTCCAACAAAAAGAACCGTCAAAATTGGTTCACAACTGGCGGAGTTATCGCGTAACATACATTTAAAAAAAATACAGTCTAATTAAGAGCCTCTTCTTTTTATTGAAGTCGGTTAAAAAAGGCAGTATTTGGTTTCATTTCATTCCCTTCTTTTTCTACATCTATGGTTTCATATCAGACATGGGAAAAAAGGGGATATATGTATGGTATTGGTATTGGTGCAACGGACTAGTTTCCGCAACTCGACGTCGAGGCGCCTATTTTGCGTGTGGTGGGTGCAGGGTCCTACTCGTGCCACCCAAGCTCCTCCAGGAATCTCAGCAGACTTCGGTTTTCTGAAGATTTCGGGGAGCGACCTCGGCACTCCAAGGTACTTTGCCCTGTAGGGGATATATGTAATGACATGTTTTCATATACGATATTATATACTTCCACTTTGAAGCGTAATTGCACGTGTGTAAATTCAGTTTATTATTTCCATGTTTTCATAAATTCGTTCCAAAGCAATAACCGCTGGTTAACAATAAAACAACCCAAAAAAGTCGAAAAGCAAAATTCTATTGTATCAAAGATTTATGTTTTTGCACTTCGGCTCTGGTATCCTCGGCCAGTGTTGCCATTTTCGAAGCAATGAAGAACCGCAGTGTGTCTCTCAAGGCGTTGGGAAAGTATTCCGCTTCGATCTGGTCACCCAGGACCGAGTAACATGAGGGTAGGTGCCAACGGATTTTGTAATCCTTATTTTCCGACTGAAATTTAAAGAAAAATAGTTGTTTTAAATTGGACGTAGTTAAACAAAAAGGATACAATGCACATCCAGTTACTTTTGAGATATGGCAGTTTGAAGTTTAAAAGCTTAGAATAATAACGCATAGAAACCTAGTCCGCACACGCTAAGTGAGGCAAATTGAACAGATGAAGAATTTTAGCTAAAAATGACTAAATGTGCGGTAAATGAGTGTAAAAATACGTCAGACAAACATAAAATAGATACTAACATCACATTCCACAAGGAAGTAACGCGTTTCAACTTGTATTTTTATATAAATATTCACTAAAACCGAAAATTAACCTACTAATAAAACTAGCCTACATGAATTTGATTTTTGCCTCACTTGTGACAGTTCGTTTGA
Organism: Hyposmocoma kahamanoa; assembly: GCF_003589595.1. Classification (NCBI taxonomy): domain Eukaryota; kingdom Metazoa; phylum Arthropoda; class Insecta; order Lepidoptera; family Cosmopterigidae; genus Hyposmocoma; species Hyposmocoma kahamanoa. Next base: position 1,114,934 of record NW_020654229.1, on the reverse strand, counting down.
TATGAAACTATCATTCTATGCGTTATTATTCTAAGTTTAAAAGTATGCTTCACTCTTGTATTTTCTATTTACGTTTATGTTTGATTTTATTTGCTGAAAAAAATCCAACATAAATTTCAAATGAGTTACATATAACCCAGTAACTCATTTTACATTCATTTTTTGATAATTTTGTGGATTGGATCCTTTTTGCTTAACTACGTCCAATTCACTTTAATATTGAAATAAAACGAGTAGATAAAAGGTTAAAAGGGATAATTAGTAGATTTCTTTGCGAAAGAGTTAGTCCAGGGAAGTACCGCCATCTTACCTATTTCTGCCGCCAAGCAGTATTGTCAGTATTACTGTGTTCCGGTTTTGAAGGGTAAGGGTGCTGGTGAAATTACAGGCACATGGGACTTGTCAACTTATGTCTCCGGGTGACGGGCGCAGTGGCAGTGCCCCTCAGATCTTTGCGATTTAAAACTCTGAGTGGCAATGCATCTGTTATGGATAGACGTGTCACATACAACCAGGCAAAAAAAAAATTGACATAGAGATCTAGCGGTTTACATTATGAGGGCTGGATGCCAAGGTCCCGATGGGACCAATTTTGGAAATAAACTTCAATACTGGTTCTGTACTGGGTGTACTGGGAAGTGACTTAGAGTGTATTCCGTTACGCTGGTACACATACTGCAGGGAATTCTTTAACTTCTGTTGTATGCCTGACACATATCAACCTACGTAACGTATGGTATGGCGAAATTGCCAAGTTTACAGGGGAGCGTTTTAAAGTTTTGAATACACTAAAATAAGCATAATAATAATAATATCTTTATTAACACTTTTGCCTTATAATTAGTACAGAGCAGCAATTTTATTATTTATTTAACAAAATTTTATTGGTATAGATATAACGTAGCACAAAATATAAAATAAGGCGTACCAAATTTAGAGATTCTGTCTCCTAAACTAGTCAAAGACTGTATCTTAGGAGGCAAACACGTATATATTTTACAATATATATCGTGGTTATTCATCTAACCGATATCTGGGATTTTATAATACTCTATGTGAGTAACGAGCTTTGCCAAATAAAACTGGGAAATGCTAAAGTCACGTGTTATGCTCAGTTCAGTGTATTCAAAACTTTAAAACGCTTCCCTGTAAACTTGGCAATTTCGACATAAATGATATTTTGCGTAGAAGGGGTCGATACCTTAAAATTAATCAGAACGAATAAACTACTACCGCTATCAATGTCGTGCTATGCGTTTTTTTTATAATACAAAGTGACAGGACAGATAAGTGCGCCTGGTAGTAAGCGATACCATCCACTTGAGACATAAATTGACAAGTCCCTTGCGATTGTAATATCAGATAATATCACAAAGGTTGCTTTAATTCCAATATTAAGTAAAGCACTTGAGTTATGGATATCGCAAACAACGACATTACCACAAACACCCAGACCCGAGGCCATCGAGTATATAACCAGAAATAGAGGCGAAATAAGGCCCATCCATCCCTGGCAACTTATCAGGCAAAAGGGCCTTATATTACTTAAATATCTCTCGTTTGCGCTGAAATCACAAACTAGAAAGGTGAAATAGTACAGAGCGCCAACAACCGACCTGTGTGTACGTCTCCGTATATTCCAAAAATATTTTGTATTTATTGCAATAAAGATAATATCTCTAACTATTAGGGGTTGTTTCTTTCGGTGATGTGGGAAAAATAGCAAAACATCTAAATTAGAAAACAAACGGAATCACATTTCATCGGTAATCATATATGTAATTTTACAATTTTTGACGACTCCCGTCAATTGTTTCGAATGCGGGCTGACCAATCTGAGCGCAGTTGTTACCGTAATAATTTGGCAGAATAGTTTTGAAACAAATTAAACATGACATTTCGTCTCTATTTCTGGTTATATACTCGATGCCCGAGACAATATAGAAAAACACGGCGACACTACGAAATCCGGTATGCAAGCCATCCAAACTCAGAGGTCATCTCAGATTTTCAAACTAACTTACCTTTATAAGGCCCAGACCTCCCAACATGGTGTTAGCCAGTAACCACGCTGTGGCATGCTGCGGTCCAGCTCTCTTCAACAAAAGCTGGTATAGTTGTCTGGAGATGTTGCGGGCTTCTGGGCTCTGTTTCGAGAGGCCGGAGACCATGAGGGTCGCTTCCACGTACGCCTGGATCAGGTCTGCGGGTTCCTTGATCGCCTGAAAAATGACAAACAACATAAGCTAATACTTGTGGTAAAATAATAATAATGACAAGTTGTGGACCTGATGGTAAGCGACACGCCTGTCCAAAACAGTTGCAGTGCCACTCAGAGCTTTCAATCGCAAAGATGTGCGGGGCACTGCCACTGCGCCCGTCACTCTAAGACATAAGTTGACAAAGTCCCAAGTGCCAGTAATTTCACCAGCACCCTTCAACACCAGGACACAGTAATGCTGATTTTACTGCTTGGCGGCAGAAATTGGCAAAGTGGCAGCACTTTCCTGGACGAACTCTTTCACAAGGCACTCTACTGCTACTAAATATAATATACCCTTACAGTTGCCACCCTGAAATTTCATACCCCGAAAATTGCCAACGCGAATCCATCCGAAATTAAAATCAAGATTTAAGCTATTTTTTGTTGCTAAAGTTA
>NW_020654229.1:1053189-1077275 GCF_003589595.1 Hyposmocoma kahamanoa | reverse complement strand
GCGCGACGACTAAAAAAGTGGTCGGCGACTCGGCGATATGTAGACTACGTTTGAAATAGGAAAAGACGATTTTAGGCTACTTAATAAAATGTCTGGGGACTCACAACCGCCGGACATTGGGGAATATGAAATCTCTTATTTCCCCTATGTCCAATAGGGATTTTATAGCTTGGCGAATATCGGCTACTTAACATACATAAATTGGCGAATTAACTTCACAAAAGTCTGGCAACACTGCTGTTCGCTCTCTTTCTCTGCCATTCTGCCACGTTCAATACTCGTACGTTTATATAATTCAATTTCCTATATTTTACAGTGATCAATTCTAAAACAATATTGTATGGAACAAAATAATGGTAATAAACAAATTAGGATCAAAGATGCTATTTGATTTCCGCCGCACCACTAACATTGTTCTCTGCACGATCACGCCTCATGTCTTCCGCAGTTCCTGGCCTCAAGTTATTTTAACAGGTCAGTTAGCGTCAGGTCAAAGTGACTACGTTTTGTAGAGAATAGACACGCTTGCGTTTTGGTAGCGTTAAAATTGACAAGATTGGCATCGCCCCATTCGGAGACTGCCTCTAACGACTAACCATGGACTCTCGACAAGACTGGATTCTCCATTGACCCGTGGCCATTATTGCCTTTCTGTAAGCTGGAATCAATGATGAATAAGAAGTTTATAACGTTCGTGATACATCAAACGCGTGCGAGTATTCCTACCTAGGTAGTGGTACGTGTCTTTACGCGTGGGTTTTAGCAGTTTTACGTGCAATTATGAAACCAAACACAAGCCCTGTTTGGAACTATAGTATTTGGACAACCGTTAAGATTTACTTTTGACATTATAAATAAAACAACAAATTCTACTCGTTACTTTATTAACGTTTAAAATAAATAAAGAATATTAAGATTGCAAAACTGTTACTATAAAATCAAAAAGTATTATATTAGTTATTATCAACATATTTTGTGACATCAAATTAAGATAAAAAATGAGGATTCTTGAAGTTGGATCCGCAATAGCTCCCTCTCCAGTCGCAACTAGCTTCCAACTTGAGCTACAGCTCTTGTCAAACTTGTTTTATCAAGTATCAATTTTTATATAAAAAAGTAGAAATACGAGGACTATAATAATTATAGTGGACAATGTTCACATTCAAAGATGAATAACAACTAACTTTCTCAGATAAGACAAAAATGTCACACACAGCACTTGCTTAATGAGAGGGACAACCGCTATTTGGAACGAGAAATAATACGCGATTAATCGCATTCGAACATCATGACAGTTAATCGCAATCAAATGTCATGACATGACACGTAATCGCATTCAAACGTCATGAGACGTTTAAAAGAGGTTTGCATTTGATCATTCTGTCTCGGTAAGGATAAAAATGTCAGTTATGCGGCAGTGAATATCACAAGATTTTCAAAATAACGTAACAAAAATTACGACGTATTTTGTGACATCAATTTTGTATAAACTACACTCAATATCTGCTCTTGTTCCTTCGCGCTTAAATCTTCACATGTACACCCTATGGCCTTTTCAAAGTGTTTAATGAACAGTGGCATAGTTTTTTCAACGGAGAAATCGAGACCAGTCTCTTTGGTAATCGAAGTGACACCTTTGTCGTCAAATCCACATGGGTCTATATGGTCGAACCAAGATAAATCGTTGTTGCAGTTAAGTGATATACCGTGTGTTGTTACATACCTGAAAACAAATAGTACTTCTTGTGAACAAGAGGGAGTTTAGGAAACGAGCTGACAGGCGAGTTTCATAACAATATAAGTATTGTATTTGGTTTTCAACGACTTTTTTTATATTTATATAGGTTTTATTAATTTTTACTATTCTGCACACTAAGATCATAAATAGTTATAAGCCTTATAAAAATTTCAAAACCAACCGTGACGCATGAATGCCAATAGCAGCAATCTTGTTATCGTCCACCCAGACACCTGTATAAGGTGACCGAACTGCTTTTATGCCAAGTTGATCACACAATTTGATCACAGATTCTTCTAAACTCTGGACGTACCACTTCACACTTGTATAGAAATGTTTTAGGTTGAGGACTGGGTAGGCAACTAGCTGACCGGGACCATGGAACGTTATTAGACCACCTGGAAAGAATAACATAATAAAAGTCGGTCAATATTTGTAACATGTTTTTTCTTTTTTGTCACTTGATGATAAGCGACATGCTTGTCCATAACAGTTGCAGTACCACTCAGGGCTTTAAATCACAAAGATCTGAGGGCACTGCCACTGCGCCTGACACCCTGAGCCTGATACACTTCAAAACTGGAATGTAGTAATGCTCACACTGTAAGTTGGACACTCTTCTTTTCTGTTCTACTGCTACTAAATCTATGTTGCGAGTTAATTTCTCTTGAATTGGTACTCATAGTAGAGGTAATTCTCTAGTTTGAGAACAAGGTCATAATCAATTATTTTTAAGTAAAATTACTCTACTAGTTAGTTATAATTATTAATACAAAAATCTAACAGTCAGAAAAAAAATCCTAAAAATTTAGGTCCGCTGGTTCGTTCTATGGCTTAGTTGGTATAGCATTTGGCACGGTATGCTAGAAGACGTCAGTTCAAATCCGGCCAGATTGAAGGAATTTTTTCTGAGTGTTCGATCTCTGTATTAATAATTATAACAAACTAGTGGAGTAATTTCACATAAAAATAATTGATTATCAATTCTATAAAAATTTAAACATAGTTGCTTATGTAAAATGCAAATATTTATATTAAATAAAACATGTGAAATTATATTTTACAAATTAACAAATATTTGTCGTTCAAAATTTCAATTGAATTTATTTCAGTAATTTTTTGTGGAATATTTGTTTTTCTTAGTAGAACGGCTAGCAGTTCACAACATCAAATTTAATATGGACGTAGTTAAACAAAATGGATCCAATACACATCCATTAACTTTCGAGATATGGCAGTTTGAAGTTTAAAAGTGTTTCTCACTCGTTTTATTTTCAAAACTTATAAAGTCATGTAACTCCAGAGGCATTTCCTTATGTTTATATGTTGAATTTTTTGCTGATCTCAGAGGTTAGACGTTAAGAACCGTTTGGTACATACAACTCATTTTTTGATAATTTTGTGGATTGGGTCCTTTATGCTTAACTACATACATATGTAAGCTTGTACTCTTTTATATAGTACTTTAATTAATACTTGTGGAATAGCAGAACCTACAGAAACCTATAAAATTATTAACCCAAAAACTCAATACTGGTGAAATCAAAGGTCAAATCAAATCAAAATCAATCAAAATTTCATAGTCGATACATAATAATAAACAGCCTGTACGTACCTCTGTTAGTTTTTTTAAAATCTGCACCCAAGGCTTTTAATCTATCAATCTCTTGTTTAGAAGTATCATCTCTGATACCTACAGTGTAGACAGGCTTGTGTTCCACCAATAACAGAGTGTCGTGGTTATCGTCCTGGCTGTGTCCTTTCAGCATAGAATCTAAATGTCTCCTAGACAATGTATGCTGGATCTTGAATGCCGTGTCATATGAAGTCAGACCTAGTTTCCACACTTTTACTACACTTGGTGTCTTCATTTTGTTGCAGTAATGACACATGAAGAATTTGTATGTACTATAACTAAATTTAAATTTAAAATAGCGTTTTTTTTGTATCAATTTTTTTACCTATTTTAAAACATGAAATTAAAAACTAAACAAATGAATTTTCGAAATGACATTTTTGGAATTTTAAAAGTTATGTCACTTAAATATAAATGGTAGAAAGTCCAGTTTTAGGATAGCAACATTCACCTGTTGATTTATTTTAATGTTTCTCATAAACATAAATTAGGTATTATTTAAATGTAATGATTGTTTATTTATATCTCATAGTTCTTCGTATGATCCTTTTTTTAAAGTTCAGTATTACGTTGTTAAAAGTTTCCGCATTTTAAAAACAAAACAAGTCGCTGAAACGTTAACCGCGAAAAGCCATGAAAAAAAATGAAAGTTTGTTGGTTTTTTATTTTATTTGGCTAGAGAATCTTGAATATAAGACCATTTTCTACTTGAGATTTTGAGCTGCCTAACGATCTTTGCAAGCGCACCAACCAATCGATAAAATGTCAAAACACCTCTCGCGTCCCAGAAGTACATTGCTGTGATATAAAATCGCATTAAAACACTGAAAACTATAATTAAACATCAATTTTATGTATTTACTGACAATATTGAATACTGTATGACTAAAACAAAGGCACTCTCTTTTATAACAATTGATAATAGTGTAAAATATTACATTTTGTTCGACATCACTCAATTCGAATTAGAATTTAATTACAACAAATATTTTGTATTCAATGAATCGGTTTTAGAATATGGATAGCGTAGTGAATTTATCAAATTTGCCTCGGAACTGTCCAGTTACAATCGTTAATATGTCTAATTCATCAAGTGAAGACGTGAGTGTGTGCCGAGGGTGTCTCGCTTTCGATGCGAAATTGTACAATTTATTCGATACAGGACTAGCTGGAGACTTTGAAGAGCTTGTCAGAACTGGGGTAAGTGTTTACGTCATAATATTTCGACTACATTTCACTACATACTCAAAAAACATTTTTAATTAGGCAGTGAACAAGCTTTATTCCCGCTTGTTGTTATAGCGCCCATTTCTGGTGATATAAGTATAAATTTAGTGTCTTTGTGTTGCTACGTACTTCTGAGAGTGACAGCCATGAGACATTCTGGGAAGGATCCCTAGAACATTTATTCTTTAACTGCCCCCAATAAGCTTCCCGTTTCATGACCTCCTTCCCAAAACCCCAAGCATCCAATAAATATGAATTTTCTGGCCAGTGGCCCACTCATAGATGGCACATGGTATTAATTAATAAAAAACAATTAAAATTTAGAAGTAACATAATAAGATGATATTATTACTTAGGTATGTTTCTCCATCTTTTTTTAAAAGCTTTTAGTATAGTTTTGCAATTTTTACCTGCACATTTTAATATAGATTCATGAATGGTATTGAAGTGAAAAAGAGCGGATGCTAGCAGCACATTCGTGGTGCATTAGCTAGATCTGTACACACCTCTACGACGGTTCCACTATTTCAGTGGCTACAGTGTATATATTTGACCGAAGATTCTAGTAGAAATTGGTATGGCGGTACTATCTGCCCAGGTGGATCCTGCATAGTCAAAGAAGCCTATCACCAGTATCCCTGACACCTGTTTCATGTTCCTAATAAATCAGCATATCACAGTACAGTGTGGGAATAAATATCTTGGAGCATCAAGGTTGCTTCCTGAAGTCTAGCAAATCCAATAGGGTGCTAAGATTATTTGAGGAGCTTAGGTGGCACAAGTATAAAGCTACACCCACTAAACTCCGAATAGGCGCTGTCACATACAGCCTCCATGCATGACCAGCATTCAGCCTTCATGGATGACCAGACGGACATGCTGCAAAGACAGATTACACTGACAGGTATTCGAAATGTTACCGACTCTTGGACAAAAGATGATGATCAACCTTCCTTTTTTTGACAAAGGACAATGATGTAGTTTTGATTAAACCTCAGATGCGAGCATACAACTTCTCCTGACTGAATTGTACAGACAGATCGTACACTATGACGTTGAGTTGAGGAAGCCAGTTTTTACACCATACCAAATTAATGTATTTCAGGCCTACCAATTCGATAGCCTCCCGCAGTTCATCTGTATCTACTGCGCTGGTCTGCTCTTGAAAGCCTCGGCGTTTCGTAAACGGTGTCGTGCTGCCCACACTGCCCTGGAGGGCTTATTGGCTTCCCAAGATACGGTATGTATAAATTAATTAATTGCTCGTCTATCTAAGCCAGCTTTCTTGGGCTAAAATGGCCCGATCCTTCGAAAGGTAACTGATGGGAGTCCATCAATAATTCTTCTTTATCGTGTTATCGATCCTTGGACTGTGGACTGAAATTTTAATACTTTTTTTATCAAAAAATCATTCTCAAATGTTTGTGGGATTACATCTATTTGCCAAGTTTTATTGGAATCGGTTAACGGAAAATGGGTGAAATTGAATAATCCGGATTCATTCTCTTATTTATTTATTTATTTATTTTTTTTTATTTATTTATTTCAGGCAACTAGGACCCATAGATACATACCTTACAGACTAACATACATATAATATAACAATAATATAATAAAACAATAACAGAAATATTAAATAAATACCTTACGGACTAATCATAAATACAATATAACATGATAATATACATATGTTATTTGGACAAAAAAAAGCATCGATACCGGTTCACAAATGACGGTACTCCAACTTCTTATCGATGGTGTACAAAATGCCAGAGTAATTGCGCATTATGAACACAAAAAAATCAGTCGAATTGAGAACCTCCTCCTTTTTTGAAGTCGGCTAAAAAGGTAAAAATCCCGTCTTATATCAAGATGGCGCTGATCAATAGCCTGGATCAATTATTATATAGCCTTTTGAAGCTGAGTTAGGGATATTTTACATTACAATTTTCCTTTGTATTTTAAATTTTTACATTATATCCCTTAACTCAGCGTGCCTCTTGGCATAGGCCTCCTCCAGATCCCTCCAGTGTGCTCTGTCAAGAGCTGCTCTTCTCCAACACGGTCCTAGAGTCAACTTCAGCTCATCCTCCCATCTTTGGTGCTGACGCTTTCCATCACGCGGGTACCAATTGGTGACTAGCTTGCTCCATTTTTCCGGCCCTCGCAACAGATGCCCAGTCCATCTCCATTTTATATGTGTATCAATTATTTTGGGTATCAATTGACTCCTCTTTAATATGAAACATAAGTGGGCTGTTTTTTTCCACCTTACCTATTTCTGCCGCCAAGCAGTAATGTCAGTGTTACTATGTTCCGGTTTTGAAGCGTAAGGGTGCTGTTAATTTTTAGGGTCGGTTAGTTTTCCGAATACACTCGCATCGGGCCCACGCCTTTTGTCCCGTCACTTAATATTAAATATATATATTTAAAAAAACACTTTTTCTATAAACTTAAGACTGATCCGTAATTACTCCACTAATTCTTATACTTAGTGACAGAATTATATAATAATTAAAAAAAAGACTTCAAAAGTAAGTGGAATTTATTTGCCAAGTTTTATTGAAATCGGTTACCGGAAAGTGTGCGTAACCAGATTCATCCCCTAGTTTGCCACCCATAGAGGTGGAATATTTCCTTCAAATTCAAATGGGCCAATACTCAGGTATTCTTTCCAACAAGAAATAATCATCAAATTCAGTTCACAAATGCTATTGCAATCGCGTAACATAAACCCCCCTTCCTTCTTCCTTCCTTCCCCCCTTCCTTCCTTTTTGAAGTCAGTTAAAAATGTGTATAGTACAGTAGGCCACTCGAAGTATATTATATGTAAACGAAAGCGCGGGCACTAGCTAGTTATTAATGCAAAGGTCTAACACAAAGATTCCTTCGATCTGGCAGGATTCTAACCAGTGTCTCGGTGCCTTACCAGGATGACCGCTCTACCAAATGAGCTACAAATGGAGACAGCAGACCTTACAAATTTTTGTATGCGTTTGTTGCAGAGCTTTTTTTGAACGTAACTAACTTATTGTTTCTTTTTTTTTACAGTTAACAAGGCAATCAATAACTACCATAGATAGAACTGCAATTAAACAAAATTTAATAAAAACGCGAACACAAACTTTATCGTACATACCTAAGAATCAAAATACAATAAACGATGATTCTTTAACAATAATAAGTGACAGCAACCACGAAAGGCCAAAGCGGAAACGTAAAAGTGACGTCACTGAAGATGTCAAAACGGACGTCAGTGATAAATTGACATTGGAAGGTTTTGAATCAGATACTGAATTGGTGCCAGATGTCAAAGAGGTTTTCGTAGATACTTCCAACACTGTTAATAGCGATATAACAATTAAAAACGAAGATAATGACATCGAAAGTGATGATTTTCGATTAATTATTGATTCAGACTACGATTCAGACACTAAGTTAAATTTATTGATAAAAAAAGAAGACACAAAGAAAATTAAAACAAAATCCAAAGTAACAAAGACAAGAAAAGTTGTTAAAAAGAAAAAAAACATACCAATAAAGAAAGAAAAAGAGATACAAAACAAAGAAAAGAAAAGCAAAAGAAAGAAAGAAGAATATCCGGATGAAATAAAAGAAATATATAGGTTGCCAAAGAAAAACAGATTAGAACAATTTTCTAAAGAATATGAAGTCGATATAGTTATGTTGAATAAGGTAAATAACATTATATTATAATTAGTAGTAGAGTTCCTCGTGAAATTTCGAAGGGTAAGGGTGCTGCTGAATAAATGAATATTAGACAGCATCACATACGTTGCTGTGATCCCAAAGTAAGTAGCTAAAGCACTTGTGTTATGGAAATCGGAAACAACGACGGTCCCACAAACACCCGGATCCGAGACAATATAGAAAAGTTTCTACATTGACCCGGCCAGGGGTCGACGGAGGTGACGACACCGTGAAAACCGGTGTGTAAACGCCTCTATTACGGAGATCGCTGATGAAAATACTGGCACACACGGGTTATATAGCTTTCATTCGCTTTCTAATCTTTGCGATCAAAACTCTGATTGGACAGTAGTGGTCCTAACACGGACCCCTGGTGTACTCCGCACATCATTGGGCGCTCGGCGCGCCTCCTTTCCCTCGTCTGGTAGAGCATCACCCTGTCCTCCAGGTAGTGCTCCACCAGACGGCTGAGGTACCTGGGGATCTCGTGGTACCTCAGCACCTCCCTGATAACAGCGAAGGGGAGAGTGCCGAAGGCGTAGGCTATGTCCAGGGACACACTGTTAGGGGTAGGCAGGTCGCTTACCAACAGGCGCACGACTCATTCGTCCTGTCACTGGCGAGTCGATACGACCTCAAATGGTTTTAGTTGATTCTGCATAACAGTCAATGTGTTGAATCAATCACTTAGAAAAAATATTTATAGTACAATTGAGGATATACACTGATAAAACATATTTTAATTTACCTCGACGTTTCGGACGTATTGCAACGTCCCTGGTCTCCAAGGGACTGAAGAGGCGGGTCAGCATCTTCTAGCCGTGCGAGTTTTCTAACTACCCGCAATTGATCTTCATTTAAAATCAAGTGATATACACTTATTTAGTATACAGTGTGAAAACACGATTCCTAAAATTTTTCATGATGGGAAAAAAAACCGCAAACTTACCTCGAAATTTTACAAGAAAACTGCTGTATTTAATAGGCCCTTTCGTTTGTAAAAAAGAAATTTTGAAATTAAACCAGTGTCTCTGACGCTCGCTTATTAGTAAAGTAAAAAATTGAATTCGAGGTAGTCTCGTTAAAAACATTTTGATTTAAGGATCAGCAAATAGCAGAATTAGAAGAAAAGAAAAACAGTGATAAGTATAACAACGCGTCGTTAAAATGTGATAAATGCTACAAAGGGTTTGCTATGGAGAAGAGCTTTAAACAGCATATGGCTAGACATGATGTGGTAAGTTTCTTTTTATATCTCAAAGTCTATTATAATTATAAACCGAATGTAAACCAACCACAAAAGTTCGTGGTATTACATCTATTTGCCAAGTTTTATTGATTGGTTGGCGGAAAGTGCGCGAAACCGGATTTATCTGATGTCTTGCCACACTTAGAGGTGGAATATTCCAATTGAAATGGGACCAATACTGAGTTAGTCAGTTAGTAGCAGAAGATTTCCTTGTGAAAGAGTTCGTCCAGGGTAGTACTGCCACCTTACTTATTTCTGCCGCCAAGCAGTAATGTCAGCATTACTGTATTCTGGTTTTAAAGTGTACTGTTGCTGGTGAAATTACAGGCACATGGGTCTTATCAACTTATGTCTCCGGGTGACGGGCGCAGTGGCAATGCCTCTCAGATCTTTGCAATTTAAAGCTCTGAGTGACATTGCAACTGTTATGGACAGGCGTGTAGCTTACCATCAGGCGCACGACATGTTCGTCCCGTCACTTGTTATAAAAAAAATTCTCTTTCCAACAAAAAAGTATCATCAAAATCGGTTCACAAATAATCGCATAACATATACAAAAAAAAACAGTCGGATTGAGAACCTCTTCCTTTTTTGACGTCGCTTAAAAATGACCCCCTGTGCACCACGCTACGCCACTGCCCATACTGTCTAATTAAAAAAACACACTGTATGTTTCTACGTGAACTCAATATGTCTAGAGCCGCGGCGAGTTCGAGTGTGAGATCTGCGGGTTTCGCTTCAAGAACCGCCGCCGAGTATTGGCGCATGCGCGAGAGTACCACGTGTTCAACTATACTTGCAAGATTTGCAAGAAGACGTACAAGAACCCGTAAGTTTTATATTTGAAACTAGCTGTTACCTGATACTTCGCCTTCGTTACTATTTTATAGTATAAGTTATATGTCTATTCTACAGGCATTGGGCAAGGTTTCACTACAAAATGCATCAAGGGGAGAAACCGACGTGTAAGCAATGCGGCGAACAATTCGCGTAAGTTATTTTTTCTTAATACATAATGTAGAGGTATGTGGGGGAATTTGATTGTGCGCCTGTTAACTGGCAATCGGTACTATCTCAATTTTGACAACTTTACAGGTGAAGAAAAAAAATGTTTGCGTCATTTATGTAGCATCTGGTTTATTAAATAAAAATGCGTAGTTTTTAAATAATTTTATTTCACATGTATTATTAATAAACCAGGTGCTATATAAATAATTGTTTCTTCATCCTGTAAAGTTGTTAAAATTGAGATAGTACCGGTTGCCAGTTCACAGTCGTTTAACTGCTTCCGTGGCCGAACCAGACCCAGGTTCGATTCCTGGGCCGGGAGAAATATTTGTAAGGCCAACATGAGTTTGGGTGTAATTTGTGTAGGTTGTCTATGTGTGTGTCCATGGCACCCGCGACACAGGGTTTCCATAGTGCAGTGCCATGTTGAGTGTGTGCGTTATTATAATTATTATTGATAATAAAAGTCATAATTTAGACAATATAAAATGAAACAATTTTTCCGGATTTAAATCGCGTATATTAGTTTTTTCAAACAAACCGTTTCGGGCCCCTTACAGGTCCCGTGGTCACGGTTGACTGAGGTTTTTTTTTTTTTTTTTTTTTTTTTTTTATTATTTTTTATACAAAAACTTAAACATATTACAAGCAGCTGTAGCTCAAAAACCACTAAGGGTTTATCTGTCCACAGCGATTCTCTCTAGCCAGTAAGTACTTCCTTAATTTATTTTTACATTATCCTTCCACATATAGGTGGTACAGTCATCAACCAGTTAAGTCTAATATTAACGCCAACCACCCTATTTTTTCACTATAGTTACAAAAATTATTAATTAAATACCTTGTTTTTCATTTTACAAAAAAAATAAAGATAGAACAAAAAAAAATTGAAGAAACAAATGTACGCGATTTAAATCCGGAAAAATAGTTTCATTTCCTATGTGTATCAGAATGGCTGGTCAATTATTTTTTTAAATTTCTCAGAATATACCTAAGGTAGCAATGATTTAGAAAAGGTACCAAATAGTACATAGTAATGCTATCTTTTTATTTGTTTTATTTATGTACTAATTTCTTCCGTGCTCTCACTTGCACGCTATTGCCCGCTTACAACCTTAGCTCTCACTTGCCCTGGGTTGGCTGGAAAAGATCTCTTTTAAAGATAAGTCCACATTTGCTCACTTTCTGTTAATCTAATATATCTGTTGTATTTATTTGGTGCAATAAAGTATATATATAGTAGCAAGTAGGTAGCAATTCTTGAATATACACTCAGTGCCAGATGCCACAGGAGACCAGCCATCCTGACGGTCACAGTGAGGAGGGCCAAATAGATTTCATTACCCGTGTAACATCTCACCACGCACTGGAAGGCTTTCTGTGGGGTCGGCCCCTTATTAGATGGACGGATGACCTGGTAAGGCCTATGTTGAGCTGTGGACGTCTTCCGGCTGATATAATGATGATGATTTATAAAAATAAATAAAATAAAAAGTGTTTATTGAAGTTCAAGTGGCATAACAAAACGGAGGTTGAGACCATCCTATTAAGTAATTAAATACTTGTGTCAGGAGGTCTCGCCCTTCCTTAACTAAAACATACATCATCAAAGAACTTAATACAATAAAAAAAAATTAAAAAAAAATAAAATAAAAAAATTATCAAAGTCAAACTCAAATAATCATTCATTCCATTGGTAAAACTTTTACACTTGAAAACGTCATTTTTTAAGCTACTGCTCGTTCACTACGCTGACCTCCCTGAGAAGAACGAGCACGAAACTCGAGGGATTGCTCTTTTCAAATAAACTTAAATGCTATGGAATAACACTTTGAATCATAATTGCATGGAATCTAGACTCATATTGTCTTTCCATACATCTTTATCTAACACATACCCTTCAATTTAGTAATAAGAATTTTCAATTAAAATACTTTTAATTTAAGTTTTAAATTTGGGAAATGCTCCAGAATCTTATTGTAGAAACGTATACAGTTCCCCATAAAAGAGTAGTTTACCTTAGTTTATTTATTTATTTAAAAGGAATACCAACAACTCAAAACAAGATTAAATAACAATAGTAACAACTGAGCACCAATTACGGGACAGAGCCGTAATTGGTGATCAGGTTTTATGAAGATGGAGTAAAATGACAGTTCATTGCACAAAAGTGTTGCCAGCTTCAAAGCGGCTAGTGATTACGGCCGATAAATATTCTATCGATTATCGACTGTATTTTGGTTACCCTTAATCATTAGAACGTCGTAACATTCGCAATTCAAACATTTTTGACAAAATTTTACCTTCTGACAATCTATCCATAAAACTGTCGACAACAACTACATGACTATTTAAAATTTTATGAAAATTGGCAACCCTGCAAATGTTTTATGTATCTATGTTCAAAAAAGACAGACTATACAGATGGCTCTGTGGAGCGACTTGGTGGTAGCAAGTGTTCGCGGTTTAACAATAGTTTTTCGGGTTTATTTCGTGTTCTAATCACTGTTGTGTTTTTGTATCCACTGTGTATTTGTTCGTGAAATTTATTGTGTAAATACTACTAACAAAATTCCCTAAAATGCTCTCGTAACCTACCGAACCCCCTGACCCCGGTGGTGTATTTGTCCTCCCACCCAAATGCTAATCGATTCCCAATCCCGGAAAAGGGCCCTCAACAATGAAGACTCCCTTCCACCCACAAAATCATTTATTGCGTCCCATTCCATTCAAACCACATTCACACATCCGGACTTCGAAACTGTGAAATCTTCTCACTCGAATACAGATATTGCTCCTTTCGTAATACATACGAAACTATATAGATTCTGACAAATAGAAATATAGTAAGGAACCTGATGAAAAACCAAATTTATTAGTTTTAATAACGTCTCTTCAGTAGGTTGCAATGACTTTTGCTTTTACACATTAAAGCTAACGGCCGCGTCGATGGCCCATCGGCCTCCGCGTCGATGGCCCATCGGCCTCCGCGTCGATGAATGTGGTGAATTCTTAGATAATGTGTGGTTATACAGGCACCCTTCCGTACTTCAACTCCACGTCCGCAAAGAACACGGCTCTGCACGGTGCCCCATCTGCAACATCGTTTGTGCCAAAGCCGCTTCGGTGCAACAGCATATTGCTTTAGTGCATAAGGTAAATGCTTGCTACGTTTATTTCATTGAATGTCATAATGTTTTTATTCTCACTACATTCGTATGACGGCGCACAGCAAACAACAAACAAACACATGGAAGAATTCGTGAGGTCTGCTAGTTCGTTCCGTGGATTAGTTGGCACAACGTCTAGCACCGTTTGCTGGGAGACGTTGGTTCGAATCCAACCGGATCGAAGTGAATTTTTTCCGAGTGTTCGATTTTTGTATTAATAATTTTAACAAACTAATGGAGTCGTTTCACAAAAATAGTTCAATGAAATAAGTCAAACACCGCGACATTTACATAAATATAAAAATTGCAATTATCTATGCGACATCTGCAGTCAGTTGCTGGTAGCTGTAAAGGTACCTTATCAAATTCAATATAGTCTATTGTGTTTTGTGTAGAATAGAAAAGTGGACTAGAAAGGTAAGAGAATGGTTAACAAGAGGAAAAGAGGTCGTCCATTTAAAATATGGTCCGACGGCTTTAAAAAAATAGCTGAACGTTAGCTGAGCACTAGGCTGACAAAGGCCAGAGCCAGATGAATAGAGCTGGGGGAGGCGTATACTTCTTCAAGATGCACTGATGCTATAGATTGAGTAATTTATAAATATAATTGTCAATATAATTCTATTGTCAGTATAATATAGGTTAATAATTAAAAAAAAATGTTTTGTGAAATTACTCCATTACTTGGTCGTAATTATTTATACAAAGATCGGACGCTAAGATTTTCGATCCGGCTGGATGCGAACCAGCGCCTTCAGCATGCGGCTGACGCTCTCCCAACTGAGCTACGGAACGAATCAGCAGACTTCATTAAGTCTGATTTTTTTCTAAGTGCTTGTTGCATCTTTGTTTTTGGTTACTGCCACATTATCAATTTCTGCCGCCGAGCAGTAATGTGATTACTGCGATTTAAAGCTCTGAGTGGCACTGCAACTGTCATGGACCGGCTGTGATGTAGCTTACCATCACGCGCACGACTCGTTCATCCCGTCATTTGATGTAAAAAAAATCAATGAAACTTTTTCGTCACTCAGTCCGGTACCTTTGCAGCTGCTAGCAGCTGACCAGTGACGGCGCTTTGAATATCACGTTAGAAAAAAAGAAGAAAGAAAGAAATATTTATTCCATAAAGAAACAACACAGCACACATACATTTAACAATTAACATGACTATAACGTGTAAAAGAAAGGGGAAAAGAACAACAACAATTAGATAATTCACACAAATAACACACTAACAGGGTTATGATTATTATTTATATAAAAATCGAACACATAGAACAACTTATTCGACCCGATGATATTTGAACCCACGACCATACTGCAGCGTAGCTCTTACCAATTGAGCTACGGGTCAAGTTGTCGAGTTGTCGAAATTCTCCTATGTGTTTTTGTTATAGGTCCATATATAGACTGGGAAACAGGGTCTCTCTTAAAAAAAATGTCAAAGAAATTAATATTCTAAAGGTAGCATCACAGTTTATTTTTAATTGTATGTTAAATGTCCATCAAAATATTACTGTATTTAAGAAACCCAGCGATATGCACAAAGGTAATACTAGAAATAAAGATGCCTCATGCCTCATTTCCGATTGCAAAAAGTTCGTATTACATTTTTACCATTTTATAAATTTAAGACATAATTATGTTAAAAATAAACTTCTGGCGAGAGGGTACTATATTGTTGATGAGTACATGAACGATAAAAATGCGTGGAGTTAATATTGTATCGTTTTGTACTTACATACTTACCATTTTGTATGAGTTGTTTTATTTACTTGACTTGTCTTTTTTAACCGACTTTAAAAAAAGGAGGAGTTCTAAATTCGATTGTATGTTTTTTTGTATGTATGTTACGCGATAACTCCGGTATTTGTGAACCGACTTTCAGGTTTTTTTTTGTTGGAAAGAGGGTACCTCCATAGTGGTCCCATTTCATTTTGAAGAATATCATTCACCTCTAAGGGTGAACTGATCACGCATGAACATTCATTTTTATAAATAGCGCCTAATTGCTATTCTCCAATTCAAGGCGTTTTTCTCTGTAATATACTTTGGGTAGTGAGAACCGATTTTTATTATCTCCAGTGTCAAGTCCTGTATAGTGGCGAACTAGGGGATATTTCAATAAAACTTGGCAAATAGATGTAATTCCACGTACTTTTGAGGTCGGTTTTTTAATACTCTGTATTGTAATCACTGGTGTGATTTTGACTGTTCAAAAGTGCTTGTGAGTCAGGCTTCTTGAAATTTTTTTTATTATTATTATCTATTTTAGACTCTCGCCTGTCCCAAGGCCTAAAACATTAATTTTGAATTTTTAAATGGAGAGGCGGTATTTCCCGGCAATAGCACAGTCGGCTGGGTTCAGGGACTCAGGTACAAGAACCGGCGAACAATACGTACCATATCGAGCAGGACCGCCTTCTGCATTTGTGCTGGAAGCGACACGCCACAGGAATCCAACCGCCTCAAGCTGTTAGAAAGGCTGACTGGAACCCATTTGCGGACAAAACAATTGGGGTTATTTCAGTGGAGGCCACATCACACTTGTCGGTGTTCTCGTGCGTCAGGTCGAGATACTTCCGGCGTTTGTCGGTTTCGACTTTCACGAGACCCTCATCAAGCGGGTTGGTAACGTCCACAAGAAATACCCTCGACTCCGATCGATCCAATTTATATCTTTGTTATGATTTTTCGGCATACCTCTAGTGACATCTAGTGATAGATTTTAGAACCTTCTTCACCGCACCCTTACGGTTACTAGCGGCTGACTTGAGATGTCGTTTTGAATATCAGGATGTTTTACTATACTTCGTTTCAATCCATTTTGAACAACATGTAAACAAACAAGTCGCTGACCCGACCATAGACGGTTTAGTGATAACCAATTGTAATGCCGACTACAAATCGATTAATTGATTTAATTAATCGATTTGTTCAGTTGAGTCATACTACCGGTTTTTTTTACATACATGTATAAGCATATTTAAAATTTCCGAAATCTGAAATCCTCCTTCAAATCCTAACACATAGATACTCGTTCGATTGCTATTGAAATATTTGATTTACTAATCGATTACAAAAACACTAATTGAATGAACCGAATGTTTTTTTGTACAACACTATGCAACCATAGACAAGTCATAGATGTGTAGATGAAAAATAACCTCACATACAATTTTACGATGCTATTCAAATAAATATTGTTGGAAAAAGCGATGAGATATCAAGTCGAAATCTTCGAAATATACGTGAAAGTGTTACTTATTCGATTCATTGAGTGATTGCTTTAGAATTTTAACCAAACAGTTTTGTTTTCTTGTTTACTGCAGGTGCAACAGGTGTGCTGTGAAAAGTGCGACGTGAGATTTGAATCGCAAGAAGCGCTGACGAGGCATCTGGAAGATTCCACAGACAAAACATGCAGTAAGGATAAAAAGTAAGTGACACTTTGTAGTCTAGGTCACCGGTGTACACATGATACACAAGATGAACACTTCATTTGACGTTTGTCATAGGGATGAGGTAAAGTCGATAGGTTTTGGTGTATTTGATTTTTTTTATTATACCAACAGACGGGACATACGGGGATAGCAAGCTACACGCCTGTCCATAACAGTAATGTCCCCTGTAACTGTCCCCTGTAATTTCACCAGCACCCTTACCCTTCCAAACCGGAACGCAGTAATGCTCACATTACTGCTTGGCGGCAGAAATAGGTAAAGTGGCAGTACTTCTCTGGACGAATTCTTTCATTCATTCAATCATTCATTTCACACGGAGCTCTACTGCTGCTAAAATTATAATAAAATTGATGAAAATTTTTTTTTATGCAAATCGACTCGGTTTCATGGAGGGATCAATTAATTGTATGCGATGAATAAAATCGGGACAGTCGAAGTTGGCCAAATTTCATGCTATATAAAATGAATAAAATTGACAAATTTTTTTTGATGCTGACAGACGCAATCTCTTACAGTATTGGTTTTATTGTATTGGAAGAAAATAATTGGGACAGCAGAAAAAGTGTATTTTGTATGATATATTCATTATTAGCATGTTATATACATATATACGTACATAAGATAATTATAAGTGTTATTTTAGTCTATTTTATTTTGCAACACACACATCGGTCGCTCAGGGCTCATTGAAAACCAGCACCACAGTCAATTACGGCTGTGGCATAAGCTGAACGAAGTCCTTTTGCGTACGCCACAACCGCACACATGACAATACAACATTTGTAGTCGTTATATTTAGTTTTTTTTAATTGTTTTGTCTTGTTTTTTTTTATATTTTAATTTTGTTTTGCTTGTCTTAGTGGTATCAATATTCTTTTTTGTATCTATGCAATAAATGTCTATTCTATTCTATTTCAGGCCGTGTGGCACTTGTGGCGATAGCTTCTCAACGGAGGAGTCGTTCGAGAAACATAAACAGTTCTGCACGCCGCCACCGCCCCCGAAGAAGGATTACAAATGCCAACAGGTAATAGCAACGTACCACATTTAATAAAACGAAAGGGTTTAAAATATCAATTATATGTATTATTAATTTTAATAAATAATTATACCTTAAAAAACATTCATTTGATCCGGCTGGATAAATGAATGAATTTTTTTTAGTGTTTCTATCTTTGTTACAATAATTATAACAAACTAGTGGACACAAAAAATAATTGAATACAAAGTAATTGAATATCATGATAGTAAAACATCGTGACATTCAATAAAAACTTAGAAATTATAATTATACCTTTTTTATAAAAAAAAATAAACAATGTGACAAAATGTCATAGATTTCCCATAGATGGCGCTACGGCTAAAAAGTCGTTGAAAAACCAAATACAAAGATACGACAAGCACAGTGTTCGATCTTTATATTAATAGTTATAAAAAATAAACAAACTTCAAAATTTTGTGGAATTACATCTACTTGCCAAGTTTATTGAAAACGGTTAACGGAAAGTGGTTACAATTCAATAAACCTGATATATCCACTAGTTCGCTACCGTTAAAGGTGGAATATTTTCTTTAAATTTAAATGGGACCTATACTGAGATACCCTCATTCCAAAAAGAAAGAATCATACTCGGCGAATTGGGAACCTGCTGCTTTTTAAGTCGGTTAAAAAATAAAACCGAAGAAGACGTTAGCTCGAATCCAGACGGATCGAAGGAATGTTTTCTAAGTATTCGATGTTTGTATCAATAATTATAACGAATTGGTGAAGTAATTTCACAAAAATAAATAATTGTATATCATGGTGGTCAAACATCGCAACATCACTGGTCATAGTCAACTGCTGGTAGCTGTAAAGGTGCCCGGATGAGTGAAGAAAAAGCTTACATAGATTTGTCACAGATGGCAACGGCAAAAAAGTCATTAAAAATCAAAAAACAAAGATGTGCAACAAGCACATAGGAAAATTCGTAAGGTCCGCTAGTTCGTTCCGTGGCTTAGTTAGCATAGCGTCTGGCACGGTTTGCTGGAAAACGCTGGTTCTAATCATTGACTTACAAATAAATGGACGACGGGTCTAATACAAAAACCACGAAAAAAATGTCCCAAGTCAACCTATTTAAACGTAGTGACATTTACAGGAATATGAAAAAGTTAAAACGTTGAATTTAAATTGTAATGTCATCGCAGTACTGTCTAATTTTGCTTGCTTCGCTGTCAGTCGAACAAACGAAGACTAAAGCGTGAATGACGCTCTGTATACGATTTTAACGCCCTATAAGTTAGGACACTTTTTAGCGCGGACCCGACGTCCATATAATTGTAAGTCAATGGTTCTAATACGAATCTTTGTATTAATAATCTTCTGGGCGTGTCGACTCTGACGTTTATATTTGTGAGGGCCAGCACTTGGCAACTGAAATAGCATTATCAGTGGCGTTCTACAGGTCCTTGCGTGTGCAGGTGTAGGGACACGCAGGGCAGGACAAAAGATGTGAGAGATACCATACGGACATGCGCTCTCCGAGCTGTAACCCCACCCGTGCATGCACTCCTTACTTCGGCCGACTTGGGCTCGCAGCCTATTTACTTCCAAGTTTGCCAAGGTAGATCATGCCCAGGAGGGAGGTGTTCCGATAGCGGGATGAGTGACGCCGTGGGGTATCTCTCCTTCCAGAGACTTATTCGGGCCGGCTTAGTTTTCCCGTCTAGAAGGATTAATAATTATAACAAATAAAAACGATTTTGTTCCAGTGCTTCCGCCCCTTCGCGTCAGCACAGAGCCTACGTAATCATATGAACTACTACCACAAACGGGACCCTGTGACCAACAAGTGCATGGAACCGGGAATGAAAAAGCGCGGGCGCAAGAAAGGAAGCAAAGTCGACAAGACCGCACCTCCTAAAACAAACTACGGCTATCCAACGCTTATGTGCGAGATTTGTGGGAAGAACAATTTCAAGGTCAGTCACATGGATCCAGTATATAACCAAAAATAGAGATGAAATGTCATTTTATATGTTTGAAAACTATTCTGCCAAATCATTAC
The DNA here is from genome assembly GCF_003589595.1 of Hyposmocoma kahamanoa. Lineage (NCBI taxonomy): Eukaryota > Metazoa > Arthropoda > Insecta > Lepidoptera > Cosmopterigidae > Hyposmocoma > Hyposmocoma kahamanoa. The sequence goes on along the minus strand of NW_020654229.1, from coordinate 1,057,019 downwards.
GGTGATAACTGCGCTCCGATTGGCCAGCCCGAATTCGAAACAATTGACGGGTGTCGTAATCGACGTGTTTAACTTGAGCTTTGCTATAATGGACGAAAATTGAAAAATCAATTATTTAATTACCGATGAAATGTGATTCCGTTTGTTTTGTAATTAGATGTTTTGCTGTTTTTTCACACAACCGAATGGAACAACCCCCATAATTGAAGATATTATCTTTATTACAATAAATACAGAATATTTTTGATGTTGCGCTTGTGTTATTCATTTTATTAATTTTATGCGGAGAGTGGGTGGAAAAATTAACTGCATGAAAAAATATTCAACACAAGCGCAGCTGTTTTGTAGGATTTAATTTTCACACATTAATTTACTTCCATTTTTATTGTTAATTTATGTTTTATTGTAGTTCAAATCCGCGCTTCGGGTCCACCAGAGCACGCATTCACGAGAGCGGCCGTTCAAATGCGACGTTTGCGACAAAAGCTTCAAGCTGCAGATGCACCTGAAGGTATATTCTTTTTTGCAAAAAGTCTCAAACTAGGGAGTCCTAATAAGGAATCTAATGGGTATGGGAAAAGGTTAGTAATTTTTAGAAGTTAGATTTGGGCTACGGACTTAATGGGATTTTCAAACTATTACAAAAGCGTTAGCTTTAAATTTTACTTAAAAATTTAAAAAAGAGATAGCAAAGTGTTGGTACAAAAGTTGATTGGCCCATGGAACCCATTATCACGGCGAATTGAAGGACCGATGGGGTTGTAAAGTTCGCCATTCAAGAACCTCGGGTTGGTGGAGTCGCTCCACCATAATGACCTGTGACCAGTAGCTCATTCACGCGTTTTAACTACTTACATTGATTTGGTTGTGTTACTTACAGCTCCATATGGCAGTTCACACCGGTGAGAAGAGATACGAATGCACCGTCTGCGCTAAGAAGTTTAGACAACATGCACATTTAGCGCAACACATGGTCGTAAGTGACTTTTTCTTTCAGTTTAATGTTATTTAACGCAACACATTGTCGTAAGTTACGTAACACATTGTCGTAACTAACTCAACACATTGTCGTAAGTGGCGTTTTAATTAATTTAATGTGTAATGTTTTGCCTTATCTATATCTGTCGCGAAGCAGTGATGTGAGTGTTACTGCGTTCGGGTTTTGAAGGGTTAAGGTACGAGATTTTTCAACTTATGTCTCCGGGTGACCGGCGCAGTAGCCGTGCCCTTTATATCTTTGTGATTTAAAGCTCTGAGTGGCACTGGAATTGTCATGTACAGGCGTGTCGCTTACCACCAGGTGCACAAATTGTTCCTCCCGTCACATCATAAAAAAAATACCGCTACATAAACGTATTCTCTGATAATAATTATTGTCTTTTCCTACCTCCAGCTTCACACGAACGAGATGCCCTTCTCCTGCGAGCTTTGTGGCAAGAGGTTCCGCTTCCAAGGAAGCCACTGGCAGCACATGAGAGCACATGAAGGAATTCATCGCGCTAGAGCAAACCCACGAAGCAAATATAGTTATAACATTGCCGAAGATACGTTTGACTCCTTATAAAATACAATACAAATACGTTTCTTATAAACGGCATTCAACCTGAGCCAACAAAAATCTTCCATAGTATAGAGACACTGCATACATCGCACGCACGCAAATTCATTGCTTAGTTTTTACAAGTACCGGCACGCTATGATGGCCGTTTTGACAGATTATAATAATGAGGTCAAATCTCAATTAATTACCGAAAAAAATATAATCAAATGCGAGTCGTATCTATAAGTTTCTAGATTTATAACTAGTCATCAAGTATATAACCAGAAATAGAGACGAAATGTCATTTCATTTGTTTGAAAACTATTCTGCCAAATCATTACGGTGACAACTGCGCTCCGATTGGCCAGCCCGACTTCTAAACAGTTGACGGGTGTCGCTAATGGGTGTCGTCAATTGTTTCGCTTCCAATCGACCAGTTTAACTTGAGCTTTGCTATAATGGACGAAAATTGCAAAATTACATATTTAATATTTAATTACCGATGAAATGTGATTCCGTTTGTTTTGTAATTAGATGTTTTGCTGTTGTTCCCACACCACCACCCCCCATTGTTAGATATATTATCTTTATTACAATAAATAAAGAATATTTTCGGAATATACGGAGACGTACACACAGGTCGGTTCTTGGCGCTGTACTATTTCAACTTTCTATTTTGTGATTTCAGCGCAAACGAGAGTTAATATTTAAAAGTGATAGTTCCCATTTGCTTGAAGAGTTTTTGTAGAATTTTGTCTCTCTTTCTGGTTATATACTCGATGATATTTTAACGATTTTTTGCGTATATTTGTTTCACGCGAATTAAAGGCAAAGCGAAAGGCCAATCGAATCATCTAAATCAGAAAGCCATAAACATTTTGTAATAATACTTACTACTTGGTACTTGGTGTAACGGGCTAGTGTCCGCAACTCGACGTCAAGGCGCCTATTTTGCGTGTATTTGTAATAATATCGTTCAATTTGAACAAAACTCGATTTGTTTAATGGGTTTTAACTCGATTTAAAGCGGGCTTTAATAAAGCGCCCGGGTTTTAACCCGGGCGTTTGTCCTTATCTTTTTGTAAGGTAATACGCCTGATGTTTTTATTAAAGCAATTATTACACTGTGTAAAACCGTCAATATTGCTATGAACTTTTTGGAGAAGTGTCCGTTAAGTCCAAAACATGTAAGCAACATTGTACATAATGAAAATTAGTTTGTGTTAGAAGGCTGTCGGGCGTTCAATGACAGAACCCAATCGACGTCGAATTTCGGTTGTTTCATTGAATAATTTCCAATGCTAGGTAAATTGCTTCGCTCTCTTTTCAAACAGGATTAGATCAGCAGATACAATACCGTGTATTATGAAAATCTGTTTCAATAAGGTTGCTACCCAAGTACCCAAGATCCCTACCAATAGCTGCGTATATTTTCTCCTAGTCTTTTCTGTTTTCTTAACTCTATGTAGAAGTTGGACCGGACTGCCTTATCAGATCAAAAGGCATTTGGAAAGCTCTTAAACCGTAGCTCCCAGAGTCAAAATTCGGTCGGATTTTTTAAATTTATTTTTTATATAATATGAAGTGACTGATGGTACGCTACACGCCTGTCCATAACGGTTGCAGTGCCACAACGCCCGTCACCCTGCATTGACAAATTCCATATGCCTGTAATGTCATCAGCACTCTTACCCTTCAAAATCGAAAGGTAGTAATGTTCACACTACTGCTTGGCGGCAGAAATAGGTAAGGTAGGCAGTACTTCCCTAACTTTTTCATTCTTTTTCCAATTCTCGCTAAATAGCAGAACCTGTAGAAGCCTCTAAAACGATTAAGCATAAAACTCGAGCGAGATCCAAAAAACGCCAATAAGCTAATAGTATAAGAATTATATTTATTGATATCTACCTGAAATTTATTTTGTCTCTGTAACGTGCAACATTGATTTGAAAATCATAATTTACAGAATACGTAGGTTTTAATTATTGTACAATTAATTTATAAAATGTAAATAAAGTATATGATAAGTAAATTGATAATATTACTTTTATTACCCTCATTTTTTATAATATATGGAAATCGTGGATGGAGATTAGATTGTGTAGTGGATGGCACAAAGTACGCGAAATCTATGCCCAGAGAACGGGCTGTGATGAAGTGTGGTGCCGCCCTAATTCAGTGTTAAGTATTTCAATTATTTCAAAAAATAGTAATTCAAATTTAACGAAGTGCCTGATTAAATTAAAAAAGCAAAAGTTTTTAGAGATCTATTGGTCATAATATAAAGAGC
>NW_020654229.1:974267-1052789 GCF_003589595.1 Hyposmocoma kahamanoa | reverse complement strand
TTTACATTATTATTGAATTATTGATACTTTTTTCTGTGTTCCGAAAACTTCATTACTTCATTAACTGCCGTCAGGAGTGTAAATTTATTGAAACGTATTTGGGCATTCGGTAAAATTTACGTAAAACCAAAAGACATTGCTCAGTCCAAAATGGCTACCTACCCATAGCGTCCATCGGTGTTAAAATTATCACCTCTTGAAAAATGGTTGTTTGTGCTGTAAAATTGTGTAGAAACTACACAGGAAAGAATATCAAACATCCAGAAGGCATTTCCTTTCATCGGTAAGCGAAAATAGTTCTTAATATGTGGTAAAGTATGTCTATAATTCATTGTTTACCTAGGTATACAATGTGTACAAAAACTTAATATTTGTTTTTTGGTGTTTTTTGACTGAAAGTTTCATACTTAACCATTGGTTTTTGGGTTTTATTGAACAATTGATTACTTACATCTGGTATAATACGTATACTTTCTTATTTAATTATTTATTTAATGATTATGTTTCGAACTCACTTCACCGGAGTTGTCAGGCTGCAGACAACTGGTGTTGAACGTTTGAAGGCCTTGATTAAAGCCTACAGTGCTTGACAATGTAGATAAGCTCTTGCACTCGGCAGGAATGGCATCGGAAAGCGTTACCTGACTGTAACAAGACATTGGTAATTAAATTACCACAATTCTAACGTCAAACATCGACAAAACAGAGACTAGAACTCTGTCATAAAGCCAATGAGACTCTTCTGCACCACCTTAGTCATTACTTCCATTTAGTGGACATTCTATACAATACTTCAATCATTCATACCTATTTTTGCTGCCAAGCAGTAATGTTAGCATTACTGTGTTATGAGACTTATCAACTTATGTCTCAGGGTGATGAGGGCAGTAGCAGTTTCCCTCAAATCTTTGCGTTTTAAAGCTCTAAGTGGCACTGCAACTGTTATGGAAAGGTGTGTCCCTTACCACCAGGCAATTGACTTGTTCATCCCTTCACTGAGTATTATAAAAGAAAGTCCATTGTTCATCCAACTGCGAGGCACAGGTTCATTGGAATTGTCAGTTTTATGAGTTCATACATACATAACCTACCTTTGGAACTATGTCTGTTAAAAATACAAAGATGAGAGAAGATCAAATATGCCTGTCATTTACTAATATACCTGATATATATACCTGAATAAAAATTTATTTCCATACTAGTAGACAACTGAAAGTAGGGAAAAAGAAGGTGATTAGGTGGTAATACACTGTACTAATGGGCCCACTGAAAATCAGCATCACAGCCTTTTCTCGGAGGTGACAATAGCTGAGTGGGATCCTGTTACATACGCCACATTCATTTTCGCTTTGTTGTTGTGTATGATTTTATTTTTATTCCTTTTTTTCCAGTTATTTTAATTTTAATTTTTTGTTTTAATGTAGCTTCATCTTTTTTTTATCTTCATTTTATTACTGTGTATATTTTTGTTGTGGCGTAGTAATAAAAGATTTCTATTCTATTCTATTCGAATATTTCAGCTTCCCAACGGACAAGGACCAAAAGGAAGAATGGATTCGAGCCATCCGCCGTGAGCCCACCTGGGCACCTGGTACACACTGCCGTATTTGTTCCGTACACTTTGACAATTCTGACTTTAAGATATCAGAAACTGGCAGAAGAATACTGCATAAAGATGCAATTCCTACAAAGAATTTGTATTTGGAGGAGCGCAGTGACATGAGTTTTAAACCGAGAGTGAAAAAGAGTAAGTTCTTTGTGTTTTACGTGCATTGTGGATGGCCTTGGACAGTCACACCAGTTACCTGGTTGCAACATGGGCACTGCCAATAAAGGCAGGCTGTAACTTAGAATTGATAGAAGACAGGTTTTTTAATGGCTACTATGGCAGATGTAACCTAAGAACTCGACACCACAGTAGTTGAGTGGCTTGCACAACGGTTTTCATGATGTAGCCATCTCTGAGGTCCCAGGTTCGATCCCCAGCTGGGTCAGTATACTAAACTTACTTTTCGGGGTCTGGGTGTTTGTGGTACTGTCATTGTTTCCAGTTTCCATAACACAATTGCTTTAGCCATTTACTTTGGTATTAGAGAACTGTATGTGCTGTTGCCTATCAATAACTTATTAACCTAATCAACAACTTTGGGTGTCACTATATGGAACACACTCTAGTCTGACCAGAAGTAATGTCCTCTTTTAACACACTCAACATAGCCCCGCACTAGGGAAACCCGGTGTCGCGGGTGCTTTGGACACCACACATATAGACAACCACATATTATACCCAAACTCACGAGAGAAATAAATGTACAAATATTTCTCCCGGGAATCGAACCTGTGACTTCTGTGTGGCAGTCGGGCATGGTAACTGTTCGGATATGGATGCAGTTGTTTGTTGTGTGGTGGTTGGTATGGTGCGTTGAATTGTTATATACTTTTTTGATGATGATGTCTCATAAGTTTTTGGAGTACACAAAACAGTGTACTCCAAAAACCCAATAAAGTCACCACCTATGAGCTAATAAATTGTTGAGACCAACATGAGAGCCTAAACAAGGCGGTTCAACTGTTAGTAGTTGAGGAGTGTGTGTATTCTGCATACTGCCCTGTTTGCAGCATCAGATGAGGGTTATCATATTATTGTAATCAGATTTCTATAGTATACCAAATTTAAGAGAGATCTCTACTCTAATTGGGAAAAGATCTGATGAATCTTAAACAGCTGAGCAGATGTTCTTCAGACAGTTAAAAGTATCCCAATTAAAGGAAAATGAATAAAGCGGTCCTGTGCTGGGTTCAAAGCCACCCTGATGTCGAGGGTAATGAGGCTCAAGATGTACTGGCAAAGGCGGGTGCTAGGTAAACCTTTATTGGACCTAAACCCTTTATAGGGATAGCATAAAGCCTGGCAAAGCTCACTCTGCTGGTCGAGAGCACATATATTTCCCGAGAAGTGCTGCTACAGAGCAAGGGTCTTGAGCAACAGAAACTCTGATAGCTGCCTATAGTGGCAAACAATCTAGAGAAGCTCTGTTATTGGTCAGGAATGGCATCTGAATGCTCACTAGAGTCTTAATTAGTGCATTGTGGTTTGAACAAGCACATGTCAATTATTGGGCAGAGAAAGAATAGAGAGTTATTAGTGGAGATTACAATATACCATATAATAATAGATGGAAGATGGTCACAGTGATGAGGGGCTGCATATGCCCCAAATGAAGCCACTCTAATAATAATAGTCCCATTTAAATTAGCCTTGAAATAAACAATAACTATTTTGAGATCATTCTAATACCACAGCCAAAGGCTTGAATTGCATAAGTTCTTTTCTTCATTTTTGAATCAGGGGTGAAAAATAAATTGTAATTGTTTGATTTCAGTCCGTAAAATAAAACCTGCTACATCATGCAAAGACGACCACCTACTGGCCTGCAGGACCTGTCTTGCCACGGATACTGCGTTATTTGAACTGCATGAAAATCACCTTGTGGACACTCTTGCGAGGATCACGGATATTGTTGTAAGTTATTTTAAGAGTTATGAATGTTCCGCCACTTCAATGTGCCGCTGTTTAACTGGAACCCCAGTCTGAAGTTCAGACAGTCAAATCTGTTGCAGAAATAATTTTTCGATAATTAAACTTCACAATTATTTTATAGTGTCTATGGTATTACTTATTTTCCGCTTAATTATGTTGCACCAATACACCTGCATCACATACTTTTAAAAAAAGAAGCAAAATTTGTCTCGTAAAACTCGTTTTACATTTTTAATTATTCATTCTCCTTCGTTCTTTAGTCTTTTATTATTATTTCCTAGCATTGTTTGAGAAAGGCATTACATATACCTCGGCGGGAACGAGGATTACCTGACTCGACCGTTTGTAGGCTTAAAAACCAAAAATAAAACCTTAATTCACTATTCCAGGTGTCTCCGGCTGACGGACTTCCTCAGCACCTCTGTAGCATTTGCATGACTTTACTCATGAAGTGTTCATATTTTAAAATGCGATGCCACGACGCAAAAGAGCTGCTGGAACAAGCTGTGGCACAAGGAGAAGTGGTAAGTTGAAAATAGCAGCATTCTGCTTATTTTTATTACCATCCCATATACACCCTTGATAAGTACAAGTCTCTTCTATGTATAGTCTGTTCTAATCCATTTTAGACGTAAAGTAAACAAACCGGTTTGGTTGCAATTCTATAGCAATCACTCAATAAATCGAGTAAGTAACTCGTTCATATATATTTCGTAGATGTGATATCTCATCATTTTTCCAACAATATTCATTTGAATAACATTATAAAGTCGCATTTGAAAAATAGTAGTTAAAAAGTGAGGCTATGTTTTAATTATAGAGGTATGAATAGTCTATGGTTGTATAGTGCTGTATGGAAAAAACATTCAGTTCATTCAATTAAAGTTTTTGTAATCGATTAGTAAATCGAAAATTTCGAGCGCAATTGAACGAGTATCAAGTGTAAGGATTTCAAGGAGGACTTAAATTTCGAATTTCGGAAATTTCAGATATGCTTTTGTAGGTTATGTAAGGAAAACCATTAGTATGATTCAATTAAACAAATCGATTCATGGTCGGGTCAGTGACTTGTTTGTTTACTTTTTATGCAAAATGGATTAAAACTGGAAGTGAAGACGTCTGAGGGTCTAATATTGCCTCCGTGGCTGATCGGTTACTACCACGCAGAGGTCCCAGGTTCGATTCCCGGACCGGGAGAAATATTTGCATGGCCTACATTTATTTCTCTCGTGAGTTTGGGTAGAATTTGGGGTTGTCTATGTTTGTATCTATGGCACCCGCGACACAGGGTTTCCCTAGTGCGGAGCTATGTTGAGTGTGTGCGTTATTATTATGTTTATTTTAATCTCTCGCCTCTCCCATGGCCTAAAATATTAATTTTGTATTTTTAAATGGGAGAATAGTATAGAGTGTAGACTCTGCCACGAGGCGGATGCAACTAATCTTCATTATCTTCCCACCCAGTGCTTCTTTTTTTACGCAACTACAGTCACAGATACCACCATCATTTGTTATTATTATTATTACTTCAATTTTTTATTGCATTAACCATAATGTTACATAGGATAAAAAATTGTTATAACTGATTAAAGTTCTTTCGATTCGACTGGACGCGAACCAGCGTCTTCCAGTAAACCGTGCTAGACGCTATGCTAAATAAGCCACGGTACGAACTAGCGGACTTTACGAATTTTTCTATGTGCTTGTTGCAGTTTTGTTTATTTTTAACGACTTTTTTGCCTTAGTGCCATCTGTCATATCTGTTTACAGATAACCACTTCCTATCTCCGAACGATCGACCGTCGCTCTCACCATCTCATATTACCGCTCACTACCAAACGGCTGCCAAATATCAACTATGTTGACGATGTGGCAGAACCGACAACACTGACAGACAGACTAGCAGATACATTAACAGATCTCAACGAAATGAATGTAACAGATTGTGTGGTATTGGAGCCTGTGAAGCGGTTAGCAGAAGATTTTGATAATGGAGTGGATATTTCCGATTTATCAGAGGTAAGAGGTGATATGTGTTATCGCTAAATAAAATCCAACTCTGATTTATTTCTAAGTTTACTATCGGATCAAGACTGAGCTGCTCGGCCTTACCATGGGTCTTTTATAGCTTTCTTTCAGGTTGTAGTGTGAAGTTAGGTACGAATACCATGGAGGGATCTATATTGGTACTAAAATAGTCAATAGAATAACTAAATAGATAAAGTGTAACTATACTTCTTTTCAATTCAATTTGAACAAAATGTAAACAAACAAGTTACTGATTCGACCATAGACGGTTTAGTGATGGCCAATTGTAATGCCAACTACAAATCGATTAATTAATTGAATGAACCGATTTGTTCAATTGAGTCTTACTAGAGGCTTTCCCTACATAACCTGTTTAAATCGCGTATATTTGTTTTTTCAAACAAACCGACGTTTCGGGCCCTTCACGGGTCCCTATAAAGCATATTATAATGTTCCGAAATTTTAATTTTAATTCTTCCTTCAAATCGTTAAAATTAGTTAGATACTAGTTCGATTGCGATTGAAATTTTCGATTTAAAAATCGATTACAAAATCTTTAATGGAATGAACCGAATGTTTCTTTCGGACACACAATCGCAACTACAGTCACAGACACCAACACCAAAAAGGTTTTTTTATAATATCGAGTGACGAGAACGAGTGCGCCTGATTGTAAGAGACACGCCTGTCTATAACAGTTGCAGTGTCACTTAGAGCTTTATATCGCAAACAAACCGGAACGCAGTAATTGCTCGCATTACTTAATACTTGGCGGCAGAAATAGGTAAGACCTCTACTGCTACTTAATTTTCCCGTTAAATTAACCCTTTTGTAAACTGTCACTTCGCCCGCACCGTGCAGCTACCCCAGGACCGACTTAGTTAAGCGGTAGGTTTGTAATAATGATAATTATTTTCAGGTAAAAGAAGAAACAGATTATTTTGACATGCAAACAAACAACGTTATGTCAACTGACGACGACACGTACGACGCGTTTGACGACACACCCTTAATACAACACAAACAACAGCAATGCATGAACAACATAAAAACCGAATACGACGCGGCACTCTTTCCGACGGACGTCAAAGATGAGTTTGAGAAAAAGAAGCGAAAAAAAAGAAAAAGGGAAGAGAGGGATGTGAAAAAGAAAAAGATTAAAAAGGAAAAGGTAGAGGTTATATACATTGACTTACAATTATATGGACGTCGGGTCCGCGCTAAAAAGTGTCCGAACTTATAGGGCGTTAAAATCGTATACAGAGCGTCATTCACGCTTTAGTCTTCGTTTGTTCGACTGACAGCGAAGCAAGCTAAATTAGACAGTACTGCGATGACATTACAATTTAAATTCAACGTTTTAGCTTTTTAATATTCCTTTACATGTCACTACGTTTAAATAGATTGACTTGGGACATTTTTTCGTGGTTTTTGTATTAGACCCGTCGTCTATTTATTTGTAAGTCAATGGTTATATAATAATAACACACTCATAGCCCCGCACTAGGGAAACCCTGTATTGTGACTGCCACACACACATAGACAACCAAAAATTATTCCCTCAACTCGCGAGAAAAAAAATGTAATTGTTGGAAATAAATTTTTCCGGATTTAAATCGGTTGACTGACCAACCGTGACCATGGGACCTGTAAAGCGCCCGAAACGTTGGTTTGTTTGAAAAAACAAATATACGCGATTTAAATCCGGAAAAATAGTTTCATTTCCTATGTGTAACAATCGCGAAAACCTAAGAACTCGATAAATGTAATTGTTGCATGTTATGTTACCAAAAATCATGTATGTACGTGACTCTAGAGTTTGCCGCGAGTGGAACGCGTGCGGTTCGTAGGGAGCCGACAATAATGAGTACCTTGATTCTAGCGTGCGTTCTGCTTAATTTAAAACAAGAAGGAAAATGCACGCGTGTACACGTGAAACACTCTTCAGACTGTATCTGTCACGTTAGGGCGCGTTCCCATTATGTCGTGATGACAGATAGTCATGCAGTTTAAAGTGTCGTGATTTGTATATTTAAATGAAGCTGTTCACATATAGTACAACATAATTCACTGTCGTTCACGACTTTTTTCGACGTTAGGGCGCGTTCCCACTATGTCGTATCATTTTGTTAAAGTAACGACTATCTGTCGTGTACGTTTATTTTATCGTTCAACAACTGTCGTGTCTAGCTGATCCCACTAGATCATGACGAGAACTTATAGGTTTATATGAACAATTTCATTTAAATATACAAGCCACGACACTTTAAACTGCACGACTATCTGTCATCACGACATAATGAAAACAGCGCCCTTACAGCACGCTAATGAGTACCCGGCGTAATAACATGAACAATGAATAATTTCAGCTCAAAGAAGACATTAGGAACACAAAACCTCGTAAAACAGAAGAAGATTACGAAAGATTCTCAACTGAATACAATGTAGATATTATATTCTTAACCAAGGAAGAACAGATCAACGAAGTAATTGCAAGAAGGGAGAGTGACAATTACAAGAATTCAAGGTTCAAATGTGAGCTCTGCTTCAAGGGGTTCACTGGCGAAGCCGCGTTTAGAAATCACAAGGGAATACATGACCCGGTAAGTTAATAGTATTTCTCATCACACTTGCTCGTGAATAGTATGACTGCATGGTGGCTAACTTGGCTATAATGCCCTAAATAAGAACCACAAGCCTTTTTTCTTTCCATTACAGCCATGGTGTGATATGTCACACCTATGGGTCAGGTTCAACTTCAAGCAAGGATTTACTTAAGTAAAGTTCAAAATTAAAACATTCGTTTAAAATGTTGTCTAAACAGAAATTTAATTATAATTCAGCCACATACTACTTAAATTTTTATTATGAAGAATTTAAATTATTTCATTTTAATAATTTTGAACCGACTTGAAAAAAAGGAGGTCTCAATTCGTTTTTATGTTTGTATGTTACGCAACAACTCCGCCATTTGTGAACCGATTTTAATGATTCTTTTTTTGTCGAAAAGAGGGTACCTCAGAAGTGGTCCCATTTAAATTTGAAAAAAATATTCCACCTCTAAGGGTGGAAAACTAGGGGATGAATGACTTTTGAGGTCGGTTTTTTTAACCGTTGGTTAGGTTATCTATATAAAAGTTTTGCTATTTTTTTACAATCCATTTTAGTTCGAGTTGAATAAAAAAAATGAAATATCCCCGCCATTTTCAAAATCCATAATTGTTGTGTTGTGAACCATATTTATATTCTATTTATTTCCTCGCAAATGTGATGAAAAACTTTGTATGTATCACGGACGGTAAAAAATGCAAAACTCGCGTTATTAAAGCCCTCAGCCTTCGGCTTCAGGCTTCTAATAGGCCCTCGTTAGTGATTTCTTATTTATTATGCACAATGTACTATTATGCAATCGTTGCATAATGGGTTTTCTTAAAGTTCTAGTACTACGAAATTTGAAGACTTCATTATGTAATACAACATTTTTACCACAACTTAATTTAATTAAAAAACAACCAATATTTAAAAATTATTTTATTTGTAAAAATATACAAACAAGTAAATGTATATTGTTTTTAAATAGCTTCTTTTTGCCAATTGGTTACGTCTTTGTACCTGTTATGTAACAATTGGAGATATTATTTAATAAAATAATTTGAATTTTAATAATTTCACAAATAAAATTACCTTATTCTGTTCAGGAACACCGTGACACGTTCAACGAGACTGTTTTGATTTGAAAAAAGTATACGTTCTTTTTTTGAAACTCATAGTTCTTTGTACAGAACGTAAACTTTGCCGCTGCAATGTGGTAGCTTCTTTTTTGGAGAACTAAATAACATCTCGAAGTCGTCGTCGTTCAGCCATTGACCGCTAGATGGCAGCACATTGATTGATTGATCAGTATAAAATCAAAACGTCGTAACTTGCAATAATAGTTATTGAACTTTCAACAATATGCCAACGGGGTAAAGTTTAAATTATATTAACAGTTCAGAATTGTTATTTATTTTTATATCTGATACTACGACCAATCGTGATCTATAACACAAGTTTTACCCAGCTTGGACACCAGTCTCCCATTGTAGCATTATTTATTATTTGTACATTTTTGTTTATAATATCAAGTGACGGGACGAACAAGTCGTACGCCTGATGGTAAGCTACACGCCTGTCCATAACAGTTGCAGTGCCATTCAGATCTTTAAATCACAAACACATAAGTTGACAAGTCCCATGTGTCAGTAATTCCACCAGCACCTTTACCCTTCAAAACCGGAACACAGTAATGCTAACATTACTGTTTGACGGCAGAAATAGTTAAGGAAGTACTTCTCTGGACGAACCTTTTCACGTGGAAATCCATTGCTACTGTCTGTGAATATATTCTGTTTGTTCTAGAGCGTAGGCAGTTACGAATGCGAGGCGTGTAAATTCCGGTTCCCAAAACGCTACAAGTTATTGCACCATTTAACGCAGCACAAAATGAACTTCGTTTGTCGACTATGTGGACACACCAGCAAACTCCCGTGAGTATATTGAATAAAAATAATTACAGGTATTACACAAGATACACACAAAAGGAATTAAGAACCTTCTCATTAAATTTTTATTGAATTGATATTCAATTATTTTTTGTGAAATTACTCCACTAGTTTGCTATAATTATTAATTCAAAGAACACTCAAAAAAAATTCCTTCGATCCGGTCGGATTCGAACCGACGTCTTCTTGCATACCGTGCCAGACGCTATACCAACTAAGCCACGGAACGAACCAACGGACCTCACGAATTTCTCTATGTGCTTGCGTCGTGTCTTTGTACTTGGTCTTTCAACGACTTTCTCCCTTCAACCTTCTCATTGTTGAGGTTTTTTGTGAAATAGCTTCACTAGTTTTTTAAGGTTGCTTTTTATTACTGAGACAAATAATTACTCATTAGTTTTATTTTTGTTATATCCATTTTATTAATGAAATATTGTTTTGATTTTGACATTGATTTGATCATGACATTTTATTTTATTTAATTTTATTTTTTTATAGTATTCAGGTAAAACCAGTACAACGATCTATAACAAAACCACATAGGAGAATTTCGTCAACTCGATAACTTGACCTGTACCTCAGTTGGTACAGAGCAGCGCGACGGTGCAGCATGGTCACGGGTTCAAGTCCCATCGGGTCGACAAAATTTTTTTCTTTGTTTAAACATAACCTCCTTTTTTTTAAGTCGGTTAGTAAAATATGGTTTTCTTTCACAGATCCAAAGCGATGGAGCATTTCAAATGGCACAACGGTGTGAAATATCCGTGTCATTTCTGCGACAGAGTATTCATGTAAGTCCGCCCGTCCGTCCGTGAAAACAATTTACATTCCAATCATTGACTTACAATTATATGGACGTCGGGTCCGCGCTAAAAAGTGTCCGAACTTATAGGGCGTTAAAATCGTATACAGAGCGTCATTCACGCTTTAGTCTTCGTTTGTTCGACTAACAGCGAAGCAAGCAAAATTAGACAGTACTGCGATGACATTACAATTTAAATTCAACGTTTTAGCTTTTTCATATTCCTTTACATGTCACTACGTTTAAATAGGTTGGCTTGGGACATTTTTTTCGTGGTTTTTGTATTAGACCCGTCGTCCATTTATTTGTAAGTCAATGATTCCAATGCAATTATTGTAATTGTTTATAAGGTTGTTGAGGATAAGAAAAATTGGACCCGATTCTTATTACTGATCACTCTCAATTATTTTATATTGAAAGGTGCAGGAGACACAAAAATAAATATACATTTTTCATTAAAAAAAAAACAAGTTCCGAAGTTTGTGGAATTACATCTATTTGCCAAGTTTTATTGAAAACGGTTAACGGAAAGTGGTTGAAGTCCAATAAACCTGATATATCCACGAATTTGCTACCCTTAGAGGTGGATCATTTTCTTCAAATTTAAATGGGACCAATACCCTCTTTCCAATAAAAAAGAATCATGAAAATCGGTTCACAAATACCGGAGTTATCGCGTAACATACATAAAAAAATATGCAGTCGAATTGAGAACCTCCTCCTTTTTTTGAAGTCGGTTAAAAAGAAAGCACCAATATTTTTTAACCTGGCTTATATTAACAGTCTGTATATTTTTGTAGCAAACGCACATCACAATTCAACCACATGCGAAATCGGCACGGGTCAGCGTCATGCGACATCTGCCAAGAAATATTCTCGGGTGAGCGTGGCTTGCTCTCGCATATGCAGAAGGCACATAAAGAGGTAAACATATGCTATAGTGCGCGCGGAACTAGCTGGCCGCGCCTTAGGTAGGGACAGGGGTGAGGGGGCGGGTTGCTTGCTGCTCGCAACGCACATGAGATTAGACAGTGACGACCAATCTCGAGATATCGTGAACAATAATTGTTCAGTTATTGAAAAGAAAAAATTAAAGCCAATTGAACTTTTACAAGTTTATATTATACCTATCTAATTAATTGCAATGTACAGTCGGCAGCACATCAGGCCGCCACAAACTGTCAGATTTCCTCAATTGATTTTCAACTTAAAGTCCAGGGAATAGAGTATAAAATTGATTGGATAAATTTGACATTTATGTATTGATGGACTTGCTGTTGTCCGTACATTGCAATTAAAAGTAAAATAAACCAAAAACAAATTAAATGAAATTCTTCCGACATATTTGAATCATTTATGAAATTATTATTAATTAATTAGTGTAACTAACACGACTTTGTATTTATAGATATGAAATTACTCTGACATATTATCCTCTGAATCACTTGATTCTGAATTGTCTGAACTTGAGTCAGAATCATCTTGTAAGTTTATAATGAATTCGTCCATCACAGTATCATATCTCATATCATGATTCCAGTATTCTTGTTCGTTTTTTTGTACGTGGTCGTCGCATTTTTGCCATTGTTCGGCAGAAAATTCAGAAAATAGTCTTGTTAGTATTGTAATTTTCTCGTCCAATGTAGCATTAATGTGATCTCTGGCCAGGCAATTTTTTATATTTGCCCACACAAGCTCGATTGGGTTGAGATCTGGATGATATGGAGGTAGTCTTAGAACAGTATGACCTGCACCTTTCAGAAGTTCATCAATCGTGTATATTTTTTCTGATTGGGTCGTATTAATCAAGCCCAAGAGTTCAGCTTTGACCATCGTGGGAGAAAAGGGCACGTTATGATTTTGCAACCAATTCTGCATATTAATTTTCATACAGGACATAGTCGGTTTCTTCTCAACTTGCACACAGTGGTAAGCTGCATTGTCCATAACTATGACTGAGTTAGGTGGAAGTTTAGGTATTAACTTTCGATCAACCCAGTTGTAAAAATTTGTAGAGTTCATGTCTCCATGATAGTCTCCTGTTTTTGAATCTGATTTAAAAATTAGCAGAGCATCGTCAACTAACCCGTTCCGACTACCAGCGTGAACTATTATTAAACGCCTTCCTTTGCCTATATCTGCATAAACACCAGGCTCCGACGAAGATTGCCAACATTTTTGGACATTATGACTTTGGTTAACGTAAGTTTCGTCCAAAAAGAATATATTTCGTTTGTCTTCTCTGAATTTTCTTATGGCCCTCAAATATTTCACTCGCCATTCAACAATGTTTGGTCTCTCTAATAAAAGGGATCTCTTCTTTTATCTCTTTTGGCCTTCGTGGAGAACTAAATTTTGCTTCCCCTGTATTTTGCAAGGATGTTTTACTTTGAGCAATCACTCTCCTTACACTTCGTTCTGATATCCCGGTTGCTTCTGCCACTAATTTATGAATATTCGCATCAGTTTTATATTCTAAACTATTGACATCGGCTTTCCGTTTTTTAAAAAACGTATGCACTTTAAATATTATTTCCTTAGATTGTCTTTTTATCGGCGGACTCATCTTGACATTGCAATCTCTTGTGCGTTTTGTCTAAACTAGCCAGAACTGTCAACGTGTGTTGCCGCCGCGAAGTCCGGCGCCGAACTGAGTATTCTGAGTAATGACATCAAGTGCCCCCGCCTCCCCGTCCCACCGCTCACATACCTAAGGCGCGGCCAGCTAGTTCCGCGCGCACTATAGTGTTCCGTGTCTTTCGTTCTATTGTTAAACACGAAGCGATGTCATGCGACATCTGCTAAGAAATACAGAGTTGCTCTTGCATATGCTAAAAGTACATGAAGAGGTAAGCATATGCTAGTTAGTGCACTGTAACAGTAACACTGTTAAGGACATATCTACATATCTAGCGAAAATTACGTCGCCGAATTACGCGCCTAGACGTCGAGTTGCGGACACCAGCCCGTCGCACAGATTTTGCATGAATATCAAAACCGGTACATTGTAAATTCAACCTTATTGGCATGCATTTTGAGTTAACGCACAGCTATCATTTTCCTACTTCATCGAGTTAAGAATCGTAGTAACTCGTCGATTTAAGCGTGAAGCACACAGAGAGTGAGTCTGCGGCGGGTCTAATTCCGTGTATTTATTGATATAAATATATCGAGCGCGAGACTATGGGTTATCGTCCCATATATATATAAGGAATATGACCCGCTACGGACCCGACTCCACCCGACCCGACCCGCACCGACTCTGTGTGCTTCACGCTTAAATCGACGAGTTACTACGATTATTTTAACCATTGAGTTTACCTAATCGTTTAAGTGTTTTCAGGCAGTGAAATCACGCTGTGAATTATGCAACGTGCAGTTCCACACGGAAATGGCTTTGAATAGACATTATGAGTCCGCGCCTGGCGGTTGCGGGCCGCACGTCAAGTGAGTATGCGTATGCGCATAGATCCCCTCTAATAGCAATAATAATGAAAAAAAAAACTCAATAATTTTTCTTCCACTAGGTTACAATTGCTTTAAGTATTGTACATTTTAACAATTATGAATTTTTTATAAAAATTAACATTACATCTATTTTGCCTCTGTGGCCGGATTCGATCCCAGATTCGATTCCCGGGTCGGGAGAAACTTTCTCTTGTGAGTTTGGGTATAATTTGTGTTGCCTATGTGAGTGTCCATGGCACCTGCGACACAGGGTTTCCCTAGTGCGGGGCTATGTTGAGTGTGTGCGTTATTATTATTTGCCAAGTTTTATTGAAACCGGTTAACGGAAAGCGGGTGATGTCCAATAAACCGTATTCATCCCCTAATTTCCCACTCTTAGAGGTGGAATATTTTCTTCAAATTTCAATGGGACCACTACTGAGGCGCCCTCTTCCCAACAAAAAAAGAACCATCGAAATCGGTTCATAAATGTCGAGGTAATTGCGTAACATACGTGGTAAAAAACACAGTCGAATTGAGAACTTTTTCCTTTTTTGATGCCAGGCCCCTTCGACGACTCACGCTTGTTGAGGATTATTTGGGACTGTAGTGAAAATGCCTGGTTGTGAATTCTTCTTGAGCTTCTTTGTCTTGCTTGGATCGCGGTCAGATTTGGAATGCCGTCCAGTAGGACAGTGGCAGTGGCCAACGCTCCGTCTTTTACATTGTTGACCTGCCTTTTTTTTCTGAAGCATATTTTGCAGTTGGCCGCTGATGGCCTTGACTGCGCCACCGGATTAAAGGGCGAGCTGAAATCTCAATAACCCGTAAAATAAACTTAAAACTAAGTAGCGGGCCCGAGGGCGCCCAAGTGGGCACGGACCTCAACTCAGGGCGGTGCTGTGAGTGTGAAATGAGGGGCTCTACGACCTCGCCGGCGAGGGCGGTTGATGTGTGAGGAGATGGAGGACTGATATGCGACCTGGTTGGCCTTCAAAGTGGCGAGAGTGATATGGTCGTTGAGGACTTCCCTTGGCCGACGTGTCCTACGTAGTACGTACGCGGTGGGGGTGTTCCCTGAGGGGGTCGTAGTTGGATGCATCCACCCCGGGGTTTGGGGTGGTGAGGAGCATAGTGGAAGTATTTCCTCGATGCCTGTTTCATGAATTGGGCTATTGTGGGGAGCGGTAAATCTATGTGGATGCCGTCCTACTGCCAACGCTCCGTCTTTTATATTGTTGGCCTGCGGGACAGCACCAATGTAGGAGCGGGACGGGAAAACTATAAATATCCCAAGCAAGACCCGCTTGTCTCTCATTTATTTACTCAAAATAGTACATAACACAATAAGAACTTATTCTATTAAGAATTACGACTAATATGTACAACAGTTAATTCCAATAGCAAATACCAATTACAATCTTATAAAATCACAACAAAACACATGGGCCCGAACACGTTTTCGTCCTTAACACAGTTAAAATACAATGACAACAAGTGGCCACGTGGTGATAATGTGCAACAGGCGGCCATATTTCTTATTAGCAATACCTTCCTATTAATATTTTGTTTTGATGGTGCAAAATTCGAAAAATTAAAACATTTTTGTTACATCTACTCTCAATAAGGAGACCAGAGCCCCAGCAGTGAGAAACAAAAGGTTGTTTACTAAATAAAAGGTACTCCCACCTAACAAAGGAGGCTCGTGCTAAGCAGTGGGAAGTACGTGTTGTTTAATAACAATTGTATTTTGACAGGGCGTGTGCGGAATGCGGAGAAAATTATCCATCGGAAGAAACTCTCAACGATCATATGAAAATGAACCATTGGAGAGAGATTAAATGCGAGAAGGTATATAATATATTAAAAAAAACTTTTATTGAATTGATATTAAATTATTTTTTATGTGAAATTACTCCATTAGTTTGTTATAATTATTAATACAAAGATCGAACTCTCAGAAAAAGATCCGGCCTTATTTGAACCGACGTCCGTGCCAGACGCTATGCCATCTAAGCCACGGAACGAACCAGCGGACCTCACGAAATTTTTCCATGTGCTTGCGTCGTATCTTTGTATTTGGTTTTTCAACGACTTTTTAGCTAGAGCGCCATCTATGAGAAATCTAAGATATTTCGTCACCCTTATTTGGTGTAGCGTCTGGTATGGTACGCTAGAAGACGTCGGTTCGAATCCGGCCGGATCGAAGGAATTTTTTCTGAGTGTTCGATCTTTGTATTAATAAGTATAAAAAAAACTTTTTTATTTATTTCATACAAATAAGGCATACAAGAATACATAATACAATTTCTCACCAAACTGCGATCATAATCAGAAAACTATAGTATACCTGTACTCTGTAGAATAAATGTCAACAAACAAAAACATATGACTCGTTCACAGTTACCACAATTTCAATATATTCCTACGAAATTCAAGTACATCATGGATAATACTAAATCTTGACGCCATGTTTATAATGAATATTGTTCAACAGAAGTTTCAAATGACCAGTAATTAATTATTTGAAAAACTGTCATCCCTATTGACATTTTGATTTGAAGGGAGAGATTGCAAATATTCGAGTTCTGTGGTAATACAAGTTCAGAATCGGAAATAGATGCTGGATGATACAATACGTGGTAAATTAATATCAAATAAAATCCTACAATTTTGTTTCTTTTCATCTACCATTACCTACCATATAACAGTAAATATTAATAGGATGCAAACTTTTATTTTTATTCCTAAATCATACGTATCAATCATTGACTTACAATTATATATAGGACGTCGGGTCCGCGCTAAAAAGTGTCCGAACTTATAGGGCGTTAAAATCGTATAAAGAGCGTCATTCACGCTTTAGTCTTCATTTGTTCGACTGACAGCGAAGCAAGCAAAATTAGACGGTATTGCGATGACATTACAATTTAAATTCAACGTTTTAGCTTTTTCATATTCCTTTACATGTCACTACGTTTAAATAGGTTGACTTGAAACATTTTTTTCGTGGTTTTTGTATTAGACCCGTCGTCCATTTATTTGTAAGTCAATGGTATCAATAGATATTTTGTAAACTTAATAATAATTGGCTAGGTAAGTATTATTGGAATCGGTTACCGGAAAGTGCGCGAAGTAGGATTCAATCTCAAGTTTTCCAATAAAAAAGAATCTTCAAAATCGGTACACAAATGCTGGAGTTATGGCGTACCGAACAGTCTATTCTGTCATGGTTTACTAGGAGACGTCGGTTCTGGCACGGTTTGCTAAGAGACATTGGTTCGAGTTCGGCCGGATCGATGGAATTTTTTCTAGGTGTTCGATCTTTCTATTTATAAAATTGTATATATATATATATAGCGTTTAACGTTTGATTTTGTTCGCAGTGTAACGCAAATTTCGAAAACGAAAAACTGTACCGCATGCATCGCGTCATACACAAGGAGACAAGGAACAGACGACCGAGAGACGCCAAGCCGAAGTCCACTAGTGGAATTGCGAGTGGCAAGCAGCGCAAGCCGAAACGACCGCCCAAAATACAGAGGCGGATGTGTGAAATGTGCGGGCTTACTTGGAGGGTGAGTATATTTATATTTTTCAATAAGGGTGTAAGGGGGCGAGATAAGGGGGGAAAGAAAGAACAGGTGGATAGATAGAACACGTTCATTGTCTTTCCACAAGCACACACGACAATATGAAATAATAAGTAACAAAAAAAAAAGAAAGAAGAAAAAAACATACAAAACAAAATAATAAAAAAGTAGGAAATCCAATAAATATACGTAATAAACAACAAATATCTGCTAGTTAATTAAAAACAACCAAACAGGCCATGGCTCAGTTTTTTGGGACACAACCGCGTGTGTCCCAAATGCTATCGCCTAGAGGGTAACGCGGTGCATCAACAGCAAAAAGGCAAAGTGTAAGTCGTGCAGTAAAATAAAAAAATTACGTCTCATATATAAACAAAAATTGCATACAAGTCGTGCAGTGTGTATTAGTATAGTTGTGTCAGTGTTAACGTGTCGGTGCGAGTGTACGGGTGTGGCGTGCATGAAATCTAAAAAACAACGAATAAAAACAAAAAAAAAATATTATTGATTGTAATGATTAATACAAAGATCGAACACTCAGAAAAAGTTCCTTCGATCCGACCGGATTCGAACCGACGTCTTCTTAGCATACCGTGCCAGACGCTAGTACATTAATAAGTAATAATTAATGATATGCTCCGTGGTTGAGTGGCTCGCATACCGGTATTCATGGTGTCGCCATCTCTGTGGTCCCGGGTTCTATCCGGGTCAGTGTAGAAAACTAACTTTTGCATATTGTCTCGGGTTTTGGGGGTTTGAGGTGTCGGCGTTGTTTGCGATTTCCATCCATAACACAAGTGCTTTAGCCCCTTTGGGATCAGAGCAACGTACATATGTGATATGTGATGATGTCTAATATTTATTTATTTATAATTATTAACAGAGTGCTGCTGCGCTGAAATATCACCAACGAGTTCACACCGGAGAGAAGCCTCATCAATGCCCTCTGTGCCCGAAGAGCTTCAGGATACAGGACTCTTTGCAGGTCCGTTTTCTGGTTACTTTATTTGTCACTTTCTGTGGAATGTTGTAAAGGTGTTGTACGGAAATATGCAGGGGGTCTACTTCCATTTTCCATCCGACAATCATCCGGAACAATTATTGTCAAATAATTAATACTCGACCATGTCAAAAGAAAAGTGTCAATAAAACTATTTTTCTGGATTTAAATCGCGTATATTTGTTTTTTCAAAGAAACCAACGTTTCGGGCCCTTTACAGGTCCCATGGTCACGGTTGACTCAGTTGTTACTCTTTGTTTGAAAACTATTCTGCCAAATCATTACGGTGACAACTACGCTCCGATTGGCCAGCCCGAATTCGAAACAATTGACGGGATTAGATGTTTTGTTATTTTTCCCACACCACCGAACGGAACAGCCCCCATTGTTAGAGATATTATCTTTATTGCAATAAATACCGAATATTTTTGTAATATACGGAGACGTACACACAGGTCAGTTGTTGGCGCTATATTATTTCAGCTTTCTAATTAGTGATTTTAGCGCAAACGAGAGACGAGAGTTGATATTTAAAAGTGATATGAGTGCTATTTGACTGATGAGTTGCCAGGGATGAATGGCCCTTATTTGTCTCTATTTCTGGTTATATACTCGATGCTGGACAGTCTCCAGACTACCCAACTTTTCAAATACTTCCAGTAAAACTATAATGTTTGGGCTCATTGAATTGGCCTCGACGAGTTGTTAGTCTACAGCTGGTGACTATTGACTTTTAGAAGTACACTGTTTTGTACAGAGGGTTTTTTAAATTTTATTTAAATTTATATCTGCTGATATGATTTTTCAGATTCACATGAACACTCACACCGGCGCGCGTCCCTTCAAATGCCCCCACTGTCCCAAGGCGTTCAAGTCGCGCACGCAGAACCACAAACATCAGTTGGTAAGTAAATTAGTGTTACCTACCATAGTGTAATGATTATGGTAAATACATATTGTGATTATCGAGTTCTTTATACATAGGAAATGGTTTTCGCGAATGTTACACATAGGATATGAACTACTTTTCCGGATTTAAATCGCTTATATTTGTTTTTTCAAACTAACCAACGTTTCGGGCCCTTTACATGTCCCATGGTCACGGTTAACATTTTGTGGTTTCTACATTTTAGAAACAACAACTGAAAAAATATCTTTCTCGTACAGGTGCATACAAAAGTCCGCCGGTACCGGTGTGATCTCTGCGACAAGACGTTCCAGACTTCCACCTGCGTCAAAACCCACATCAAAACTGTCCACATGAAGATCCCACAGCCCCCTAGGGCGAGACATCGTCCAAGACCGCCTGAAATTGACACACACCCGCTGTATATGCATAAAGTCGACGGAGTATCTATGGAGAGTCAATAGCCAAGTACTGATTTAAGGGTAACAAGCACAAACAATACAAAACTGCGTGACGAATACGAGTATGCGATTGGTGATAAAAGATAGACATTGAAGATAAAGACAACATAGACAAAAGACACAAATTCTTGACAATAGATGTAAATTTGGTCATAAAACACCAATTAGGGATAACAGATACAAATTTGGGACAAAAAATAAAAAATTGGTGATATAAAATACACAAATTGGGGACAACACACAAAAGTTCGGGGCAAAATATGAAATTGGGAGATAAAAGACACAAACTGGGGACAAAAGATAAAATTTAAAGATAAAAGACACAAACTGGGGAGAACAAACATGAAATCGGGACAAAAGATTTGGAATAAAAGTCACAAACTGGTAACAAAACACAGAAATTCGTGATAATAAGTACTAATTGGGGACGAAAGGCACAAAATGACTGCAATAACATCGCACAAAAATCACAACCACTAAAGACTGATATACGGGAGTACTAAAAAGAGACGGTCGGGTACCTGGAACCAATTTTTTTAAATATGTTAGACACACTTGTCCACAATCTCACCAAAAAAACCTGAAAAACCTGGTGTTGAACAGCCCCAAATTGTACTTTTTGGGAAATACAGACGAGTATTCCATTCTTTTGCCGTACGCATCAGAAAGGAGGAAGCAAAGCGCTTAGTGCGAATAGGTGGTATATCAACGACATAAGGATGGAGTGTTCCGGACCTCTAGTCGACCGAACGGTGAGGGTGGAACTAAATTGAAAAGTTCCAGTGCACACTCCCCGAAATATATCCTATAGAAAATTTAAGGAACGCACTACGCGTTGGTGGCATTAGCAGTATTTGTATTTGCAATGATATTTGAATAGACAATGCATAATGAAAATACAATTGTAGTTAATATAGCAAAGATGAGTTGTGAAGTAACTGTAATCTGAATTATGAATCTCCTTTGTAAATTTCGGTTGTTTAAGTTTTTTATTTACTTACGATTAAATGTGTACAAATATTAATATTAATTATTGCAGAACTGAATTAAGGATAAAATGTTATATTCCTTATTTTGTATTTTTTATTTACCATTCCGTGACGATGTTATGAATAAACACAGGCTTATTCGGGACAAAAGATAATAATTCGGGATAAAAGACACAACTGGGGCCAATTTTGAGGTTGTTGGGTAATTTTTCGAAAAATTTCAAATAGTGGAAATAACAATTCTCAAAAAATTTATAATTTCGAAGGCTTATAAGAAGTTCTTCGTTTAGAAATATCTTTTTAAGTTTTATTTACCGTGAATTATAAAATTAACTTGTATAGATTAAAGCCACTTAGAGAAAAACGAGATTTAAAATGATTTCACAAGAGCGAGAAAAATCCTTTTTAATGGCTCCATTGTTTCCATTCATTAACTTCAACTGTTGACAGATGTCAACGTCAAATGTGGAAAATTAAAGAAAAAATATTGGAAAACTATCAAGAAATATATTTAATTTTTCTGAAAAATAATGATTTTTTTTAAGGAAAATTTGCCATGGATCGACACTATGTAACCCATACTAAGTTTTTATATATATGAAAACTGCAACCAAATACTACGTAATTTAGTATCAACAAGACCGTCGTAAGGTCCAACGAATCTGGTTTGTTTTTTTATAAAAAAGAATTACTCTGCACTTACGATAATCTATTTGTGTGATACTAATCTTATTGATTGTAGGGATATTTTACTATTACGATATTAATTTTTTTAATGAAATTGCTCCACTTAATTTAATAATGAAATTGTTTATTTATCTTAACAAATTAATAAGTAAAAATAAGCTAAACACAGCGTTTAGTAACAAACCTCAGCACAATGGGGAGTTTTTCACAACTCTGATAATATTCTACTACAGCTTGCCATGTTATCAAAAGAACTAACACACATTGTCATTGTAGGTCTGAGATTTCAAGCCGATTATTACTTACTATTTATTTACTAACCTTAGGCTGCCTTTCCATCAGAGATGTGCGATGTAGCGAGGCGGTGTGCGAGGAAAAAATCGACCAATAGGATTACTTCATTTCCCTAGCCTAGCTTAGCGTAGCTCCGGTGGAAAAGGGTTAGCGGAGCCAAGTGTTTGTAGTACATATAAAATAGCGAGGGATGTGTGCAAAACGGTGTAGGAAACTAGAGCTACTGAAAGTATGACACTATTGAGTTCTTAAGTTTTCGCGATTGTATGTGTATGATATGTGTACATAGGAAATGAAACTATTTTTCCGGATTTAAATCGCGTATATTTGTTTTTTCAGAGGCCATTGAAATTAAAAAACATCCTAATTTCAACAGGGAAGATGGTTTCTCCGTACCACCAGTTTGGGATCCAGTATTTCCTCTAATGAAAAATCCCAAACAGACATAAGACTGCAGTACTAATTAATATGTTTTAGTTTATTCTAATTTCTATTAATAATTAATAATAAATTGAACTTAATAAAAATTCATTCAATAAAATAATTTGTAAAACTTAATGTAGCGTAAATTGGAATGTTTTCTTTGTAAAATTAAAAATAAAGTATTTAATTAATAACTATTGTAACTATAGTGAAAAAATAGGGTGGTTTGCATTAATATTAGACATAACTGGTTGAAGACTGTACCACCTCAGTCAACCGTGACCATGGGACCTGTAAAGGGCCCGAAACGTCGGTTTGTTTGAAAAAACAAATATACGCGATTTAAATCCGGAAAAATAGTTTCATTTCCTAAGTATGACACTAATTGGCACTGACACGTCGTCAGCGCTCGCCCCACCACGTACCCCGCCCGCGCGTATCTGAAAAGAGTGCGTAACGCATCCTCGCACAGCTTTGATGTAAAACATCACACAGTTTCACAGCGCCGCTACACATTCTCGCACCGCCTCGGCACCTCGCACATCTCTGGTGGAAAGGCAGCCTTAGAGGTGGAATATTTTCTTCAAATTCGCCTGAGACCACTAACGAGGTACCTCCTTTCTAATAAAAAAAGAATCATGGAAATCGGTTCACAAGTCGACCCCTCCTACGTAAAGTATTGTATGTCGAAATTGCCAAGTTTACAGGGGAGCGTTTTCAAGTTTTGAATTCACTGTAATGAGCATAGCATGTGGTAAATCTCTTTACTCACATAGAGTGATCATCTAATCGGCTTCGCCGAATAAAACTTAGAAATGCTAAAGCCACGTGTTATGTTCATTTCAATGAAAACAGAACTTTAAAACGCTCCTCTGTGAACTTGGCAATTTCGACATACTATACTTTACCTAGGTGGAGTCGAAATAATCGCGTAACAAACACAAAAAAGTCGAATCGAACCTTCTTTTTTCAAGTCGGTTAAAAATGAAACTTCAATTTATTCTATTACGTATGTACTTTAATTCCTAATTATAATAAATTATTGCAATTGGTTTTACAATTTTCGTTAATTATTATTGTTTTACTTATTAGCGAGTATTATATTAATGGTGTTGCATTGACATCGATAAAAAAAACTATCGATACATTAGAAATAAATCGACTTAGTATTATTTATACTCGGAGATTTCTCTTATCTACAAACGGAAGGGTATAGTCAATAGCACGTCATAGCTGACATACTCTTGACCTTGTACATTATTTCAATCTGTTTAGTTTAACCATGAACCAATATCTCAAAGGGACTGCTAATCGCGATACAAGTCAGCGTGGTCAGTAGTACCTATTTGGTACACCAGATGTCGCGACGAGTACCAAATAGCTGTTTTTGTAACTAATTTGTTTTACATTGACAAGCTGCAATTTATCAAAGCTACTCTAATTTCTAGTGATAACAAACAAATCAACTAGATGACGCTTATTATGGATAGTGCTACAGTGCTGGCTATTTTTTATTTTGATTAGGATTAGCGCCATCTACACGTATTAGGAAGCGTTAATTTATAAATTAGTTTGTAACACACAATGCAAATACTGACACGAATATTTGCCAAAATTCGGAAAATAATTTTAACTCCTGACAATTAAGGCATAAAACTGAATGATTTATAAGATCATATTAAAGGAATTTATTGATATCAACGGTGTATGCGATAAAGAATACAAGAATAAGAACTTTGAACTCGTTTATTGTAAAGATTTAGAAATAACTTTGAATTTTAATAATATTTATGCCGCGCGCGATCACTGTCGTCGCGGTCGAGCTAATCGACTGTGAACTGGCAGTCGGTACTATCTCAATCTTGACAACTTCACAAGACGAAGAAAAAAATGACTTGCGTCATTTATATAACATCTGGTTTATTAAATAGAAATACGGTTTTTAAATATTTCTATTTCACATGTATGTCTGTACATTACGTATTTTTATTTAATAAAACAGATGCTATATAAATGATTTTTTCTTCATCCTGTAAAGTTGTCAAAATTGAGATAGTACCGGTTGCCAGTTCACGGTCGTAATGTCCGTTCGCTCTGTCGCCATCGTCGCCCCGTCTATTGGCGGCGTCACACGGGTTACAGGTTATTTTTTTTTTTTTTTTTTTTTATTTTTTTTTTTTTATTGCGACTCGACAAAATGACTGCACCGCGCCTGATGGAAAGTGCGAATACAGTCCAGAGATGAGAGTAACGGATGGAAAACACAAATATCTTCACTCCGTCACTATCATTTTGCCGGTCTGGCCAAATGCACTGGATGTACACCAACTGATCCCTGAACGCGATTCGCAAAAGCGTTTCACTGTGGAGGGTTTTCCGCCGTGTGTACTGTGGTCGCTATCCAGTCGGCACAGAGCCTACCACAATGCTAAGCAGATGGACACTTGTGACGCCCTCGGTCGCCTCTTACGACCCCCACGGGCATGTATGGGGAGGCGACAATGTATTCTTAAGCCGTCGCCCCACGGCTGGAACCAACATCATTATTGGTACCAACGCCGTCTATAAGACGGAATTTTGATTTTTTTCATAGTTAAGATCTATCTAAGTATGCAGATTAGCAGTCTCTTGAGCTATTTGCCCATGGTGTAATAGACAATTTGTGCGTTTTTTATGTTCCCATTTACCTGTTATCCAAATCACTGAAACGGTTAAAAATGTGGCTCTCGCCGATTGCTTCGGAGATGATTAGATATGTTTTTTAAATAGGTTACGTAGTATTGCTGCACTATTAACAACTCTATATCGCTCCCTGCAGCTGTATCTATATGTGGAACACCTTTCGACCTTTGTTTATAACCGATAAATGGATGGATGGATTGTGTGAAAGATGACATGGATAAGAAAGATGTTAGTGTGGATGGAAATAACGGCTGATAGGGGAGAGTGGAAGAAAATACATGTTGTGCCGACCTACTTCATAGTGCAAAAGTGTTTCCAGCTTGCGAGCAGCTATTGATTGTAGTCGATGAATATTCTATTGACTATCGAGTAAATATTTGTCACGCTTATGGAATACATAACCGAACTTGTTTCATTCGAATCATCCTCGATCCATTATTCATCCAATTATTGACCACAAGTTCATTTGAATTGTCAATTTTTGTAAGCATACACGCACTGTATTTAGAACCATGTTTATGAAAAATACATATTTTGAATATCGAGTTCTTAGGTTTTCGCGATTGTTACACATAGGAAATGAAACTATTACACCGACTTTAAATCGCGTATATTTGTTTTTTCACTGACTGACGGTTGATTGTCGGCTGAATGTCAACCGTGACCATGGGACCTGTAAAGGGTCCGAAACGTTGGTTTGTTTGAAAAAACAAATATACGCGATTTAAATCCGGAAAAATAGTTACATTTCCTATACATATTTTAAAGTTTTTCTTTTTAATTCAATATAGATAATCAAATCCGGATATTTTTGTTAACATGTATTATGAATAAAAATTGATCTCGATACTAGTAGATCAACTGCTAAAATAAGAATAAAGATGTCAAGAACGCAATTAGTAATAATTAGAACGTCGTAACATTCACAATTCAGGCATTTTTGGCAAAATCACGTTTTTTCACAATCTTTCGATAAAACTGTCGACAGCAACTACATGACTATTTAAAATTTTATGAAAACTGGCAACCCTACAAATGACAGTTTACTCCGTCTTCAAAAAGACAGACTATATATTATATTAACTATAGTCCATTTCACATACGATAGGTACTGCGATATTTCAAATTTTTACATTAATAATAATAATAATAATAATTTTATTCAAATTAAACATACAGCACATACTATTTTTAACTAATCTCTCAACCAGCTTCCAAAAAGAAATAGTAAATTTGTTATCATATATTGCAGTTGTAATTTTAAATAAAAATTACAGTATATTAAGTAAAAATAAATTAACTACAACTACTTGATGCGTAAAACGGAATATTTATCTATACAGATTTATATTATAGAATCGATAAATCGAAACGACTACCGTATCTCGCGTCAGAACAAGTGTTTACACCTTGTATGAGACTCGTTTTATTTTGTTTAGAACTTTGCTTGGTGTTTTTGGAATAATTGTTCCAATTTAGTTTCGTTCCCGTTAACTTTTTGTTTGGCTGTTGTTGAATTTTTATTTGTGTAGTTTTTTAATAACTAAAATAACATAATAATTGAATCCTTTTTATTTTGTTATTTGTTCTTAAATTGTCTCTAAATTAATTCCCGCTTCGTGGCAAATTACGTCGATAAGGTATTTCCATCGAGTTTACTACATCACTAGACGCTTCAAATCTCAAACGTCACCGTACCCATGCTATGTGAAATTAACTATAAAATAACGGATAATATATACATACATATACCTCACGCATTTTTCCCATCGGCGTAGGCAGAGACAACAGTCTTCCAATTGCTACGGTCCTAACACACATCTTTCGCCTCATCAACACGCATCAATGCTTTCATACACGCTCGTCGGTTAAGGGTATTCTTGACCTGGCCCTTCTTTAGGATGGCCTCATTTTGGTCATGGTAAGTTCCCTTGGTCGGCCCATACCAACTTGCCCGCTCAAACTCGTCTTATAAATCTGTTTCCGCCAATCTTCTTTCATTCATTCTCTCTACGTGTCTGAACCATCTAAGGATCTTTTCTCTATCTTTGTCACTATATCTTCTTCCACGCCGCAACGCTCTCTTATCACACTGTTCCGTAATTTATGCATTCGAGTCACTCCAGCCATACTTCTCATGGCTTTCATTTCTACTGCAATAATTCTACTTTCGTGCTTCTTCTGCCAAAATCTACATTCATTACCATACATAAGTGGACCCAGCACCCTCCCATGCACAGCCAATCGTGCCTTTTTAGACACTTTAGTGGACATTTTAGTACCAGTAGATCCCTGTGAAAGAGTTCGTCCAGGGAAGTACTGCCACGTTACCTATTTCTGCCACCAAGCAGTAATGTCAGCATTACTGTGTTCCAGCTTTGAAGCGTAAGGGTGTTGGTGAAATTACAGGCACATGGGACTTGTCAACTTATGTCTGAGGGT
Source organism: Hyposmocoma kahamanoa (assembly GCF_003589595.1). NCBI lineage: Eukaryota > Metazoa > Arthropoda > Insecta > Lepidoptera > Cosmopterigidae > Hyposmocoma > Hyposmocoma kahamanoa. Next base: position 1,024,952 of record NW_020654229.1, on the reverse strand, counting down.
GACGGGCGCACTGGTAGTGCCCCTCACATCTTTGCAATTTAGAGCTCTGAGTGGCACTGTAACTGTTATGGACAGGCGTGTAGCTGACTATCAGGCGCACGACTTGTTCGTCCCCTCACTTGATGTTATAAAAAAAACTTTCTGGCTGTCCATGATGTAAGGCGCCATTCACCTGATTCCCAGCGTTCACTCTCCTTTCATATTTTCCATCACACGTAAATAACGGGTAACTCACGTATTTAATTCGATTTTTTCCCTCGATGTTTCGAATCTGTCCTCAGTTTCCGTCGAGTCATCGCCGCGGCAGCTCGTGATTGAATGCCACGAGGTAATAATTCCCCATAACACATGAGTTATCCGTTAGATTACAATATCTTAAACTCACGGTAGTTTTCTAAATAAGATTTTATGATATCATGAACCAATAACTCAAAACGACTGCTAATCTTCATACTACAGATTAGAGATGCCACGAATAGTGAATAATATAGAAATAGTGAATTCGGTCACGCTCTCGGCTGACCGAATATTCGGCCTAAGATCTGTGCATTTCACGCGTGGCCTGTTACGACCTGTCTCAGTTAACGGGGGTGCGGTGTTTTTGTTGAACAATGATAAAACGGTAGAATCAATATACAATGTTTCTGGACCTGTTTTGATGAAATCGCTACAGATAATATGCAAAATGATGAGGATGTGGAGAAAAGTTCTATTGCAAATGAAATTGATTTTTATTTGAAAAGTGTTCGCCTAGATCGGATTGCAGATCCTTACAAGTGGTGGTCAGCAAACGCAAAGCAGTATCCAAGCCTGTCAAAATTTGCTAAGATTTATCTATCGTCTCCTGACAGGAGTGTTTATAGTGAGAGGCTATATTCAGAAGCAGAAATTGTTTATGAGGAAAAACGCAATCGTTTGTTACCAACCAATGCCGAAAAAAATTGTTTTCATTCATCACAACCTGCCACTGATTGATTTTGAGTAATAAAGCAATAATTTGTGATTAAAATATATGGTTACATTTTGAATAATGTGCTTTTTTTTTTCAGTGGCCGATTAGGCCGAATAGCAGCCGAACATTCGTGGCAACATTATGATATGGGGTCCTTCAAACGAGGCGTGAAGAGGCATATTGTAGGCAGGCAGGGTGGAGGTGGCTAGTGCAGTGAGGATTTCATCGCTGCACTAGGTTCCTTCGCGTTTGGATACCACTTTCCACTTAACATCAGGTGGAGTGGAGTCATTTGCCTGTCATGTATAAAAAAAAAAAAAAAAAATCTCTGCTACAGATCGTAGCTCGGAAAGTGTAAAAATCGGTGCAAGTAGAAAGAAAGAAAGAAAGAAAACTGTTTATTACACAAGCACAGACACGCATATAAACAAAAGAAGAAAGGAACAATAATAAAAATTCAAAATTAATCTTTTAGGCCCCGGGAGAGGCGAGAATCTAAAATAAATAAAGATAATAATAAAAAAGAAAATTTAAAATTATGCAGTACCTAATTCACCGTCGTGTGCGTTGCGCCTGGTGCAATCGGGACTTGGTCAGCTTTAGCCACAAACGGCTTTTTTAAAAACCGTTTCGTGGCGGTGATTTATTAACGCTATCTAGTTGATTTGTTTGTTATCACTGGACATTACAGTAGCTTTCATAAATTGTCGATTCGTCAATTATTTACAACTTAGTTACAAAATAGCTATACTTCGTTTCAATTCATTTTCAACAAAATGTAAACAAACAAGTCACTGACCCGACCATAGACGGTTTAGTGATGTCCAATTGTAATGCCAACTACAAAAATGGATTAATGCATTGAATGCATTGACTTACAAATAAATGGACGACGGGTCTAATACAAAAACCACGAAAAAAATGTCCCAAGTCAACCTATTCGAAATTTAAATTGTAATGTCATCGCAGTATCGCGCTGTCAGTAGAACAAATGAAGACTAAAGCGGAGTGTCGCGCTCTGTATACGATTTTAGCGCCTTACAAGTGCGGACACTTTTTAGCGCGGACCCGACGTCCATATAATTGTAAGTCAATGATTGAATGAATCAATTTGTTTAATTGAATCATACTAACGGTTTTACTTACATAACCTACAAAAGCATATTTAAAATTTCCGAAATCTTAATTTTAAATCCTCCTTCGAATCCTTACACTTATATACTCGTTCGATTGCGCTTGAAATTTTCGATTCACTAATCGATTACAAAACCTTTAATTGAATGAACCGAATGTTTTTTGTTCGTACAGCACTATGCAACAGTAGACTATTCATACCTCTATAATTAAAACATAACCTCACTTTTGGACTACCATTTTTCAAATACGATTTTACGATGCTATTCAAATGAATATTGTTGGAAAACGTGACGAGATCTTCGAAATATACGTGAAAGTGTTAATTATTCGATTTATTGAGTGATTTCTTTACAATTATCATGAAACAGTTTTGTTTACTTTTTGTTCAAAATGGATTAGAACAGACTTTAGGTATTTGGTACTCGTCTGAACTGTTATGAACAGGCTTACTATCAGGCGCACGAAAAAACGAATTTGATAATTTTGTGGATTGGATACTTTTTGCTTAACCACGTCCAATTGGTCCATGATGATGCTTGAGATAAAGACGGTCCTAGAGTACGTGTGTGTTGCACTTGCCGTGGTCATTACCATCGATAGTTTAACCAGTTACCTATCGATAGCGACACAACACTGCTAGGTGGTATTCAGCGCACTAGCCAAAGCGTTTAATGGCATAGGTATTGCGTCCTTTTTCCTTCTCCTGTTCCTTGGCGGGCGTGGGATCTTCATATGAGCGAATCGAATGTGTTCTTTCAGGTCGAACGACACGACGTAGGTTTTATCGCACATGCCGCATTTGTGGCGACGCTCTTTTGTGTGTACCTGAGGGGAAGACCATAGAAAAATAAATACAGTAGAAGTGGTTAGTTAGCGTCCGATACATGCCTACTATAGATCTCGAAAGACCTATGTGAGCACAGTCCGCCATTTTTGTATGGTATGGTTGTGTCATTCTTTCGTGCAAATTCTCTAAAATCCTAGGAAAATGCCTTATTGTGTTTTGGAGTGCAAAAATGATAGCCTCACCAAAAATATTACCTGTGGTTGTATTTTTAACCGACTTCAAAAGAGGAGGTTCTCAATCCGACTGTACGATCTTTTTTTTGTTATTAATGTTACGCGATGACTCCGGTATTTGTGAACCGATTTTCATGATTATTTTTTTGTTGGAAAGGGGGTACTTCCATAGTGGTCCCATTTCATTTTGAAGATCCAATCACAATCATCCACCTCGAAGGGTGGCTGTTCACGCATGAAGATTCACTTTTATAAATAGCGCCTAACTTTAATTTAGGAGCAATTACTTTAATGGTTGATTTTGCTATTTCTTCCATTCAAGGCGTTTTTCTCTCAATATACTTTGAGTAGTGTCGTAGTGAGAACCTATTTTTATTATCTCCAGCGTCAAGTCCTGTATAGTGGCGAACTAGGGGATATTTCAATAAAACTTAGCAAATAGAGGTAACTCCACGTACTTTTGAGGTCGGTTTTTTTAGTACTCTGTACTGAGATTATCGGAAAGTCCTATTTTAAAAAATTTTCAATTTTCTGTTTATCGAAATATTTTTTTGTTACATGAAACGAAAGTAAAGTTTATACCCCTGCAATATGGTCGCTTCTTTTTGGAGAACTAAATTGATAATTCCGATTCGTCGTCGTTCAGCTAGTAACCGCTAGATGGCAGCACATTGATTGAAATTTCAATATAATATCAAGACGTCGTAACTTGCAATAATAGGTATTGATGGTATTGAACTTTAAATTATTTAAAACCCAGAATTTGTTATTACTTTTTAAATTTGATATTACGACCAATCAATATCAAGATTTCGTAGCGTTTCAAATTAAGAATTGTTGTGAGTTTTGGCGACATAGGTTTCTCATAGTGATCGAGGCTTAAGACACTTCCATTGTATTTTTTTCATTCGTAGGGAAGACGGTGTTGTTAACCTTTTTTTTCGTTATGATATCAAACGATGGGGTGATCAAGTCAGTTGCAGTTCCACTTAAGAGCTTTAGTAGTACATTGTGTGTTACGGAGGCTAAATAAGAAAATACTAACGAGGGTTTAGCACAAGCCCGAGTTTTGTTTTTTTTTACCGTCCGTGATACATAGTGTTTTTCATCACATTTGCGAGTAAATCAATACAATGTAAATTTGGTTCACAACACAACTGATACCTACCAGTAGTCAGAAATGACATTTTCCAGAAATAACGTTTGGTCGAAATTTCATAACCTCGAAAATAATTTTGAGAGGAAAAGGTTTTTTCTTTTAAACCTAACTTAACCGAACCTAATCGTGTCTTTGCGATAAACATCCAAATTAATCACGTATAATCATTGACTTACAAATAAATGGACGACGGGTCTAATACAAAAACCACGAAAAAAATGTCCCAAGTCAACCTATTCGAAATTTTAATTGTAATGTCATCGCAGTATCGCGCTGTCAGTAGAACAAATGAAGACTAAAGCGGAGTTTGGCGCTCTGTATACGATTTTAGCGCCTTACAAGTGCGGACACTTTTTAGCGCGGACCCGACGTCCATATAATTGTAAGTCAATGCGTATAATACATATTTTAATTACCTCGACGTTTCGGATGTATAGCGGAAAGAGTCAAAGAACACATAGCGGCTGTTAAGAACGGTCATAGAATAGAATACGTTTATTTGCCAGAATACAGTAATTACAAAGGTCTTAAGTAAAATTAGGTACATTGTATTCAACCTGCAAGCAGATGTGCAAATATTAATGGGACTCAATGTTTCTTTAGTCTCTATAGTTTCTAATTAATGTAATGAATTTGTAAATTCTAAGTATTCTTTATTACTATAGAAGCAATGTGTCAAAAGCCATTTTGTCAATTTTAATTTATAAGTATGTCCTTGTAACAATTTAATTTCGTTTGGTAATTTATTGTAAATAATTATACACATGTTGAAGCAGTTATTCTTATAAATTACTTTATGGCAACGAGGTTGGTATAATAAGCCAGCTCAATAAGTCTGCAATAGCCGAGCTGGAGTCAGGACCAAACCACTGCATTGAGCTTCATAATCCCAAGATCCTTTCTACAGATCTATAGTAGAACCGTACGTGAAGCTATTGAAATGAAAAAACACCGTAATTTGAACCGAGAAGACGGTTTTAAGCTTTCATCGTCATGGAATCCAGTTATCAGTTAAAATATAAACGACATCAAGCATAGCCCGACAAGTCGCCGGATGTCGTGAGTGTTGTGTGTCGATATAGTGAGAACCCTAGTACACAAATAAACAATGAAGATCATGTGCGGTTAGTTAGAAAAACTCGCACGGCTAGAAGATGCTGACACCCGCCTCTTCAGTCCCTTCGAGACCATGGACGTTGTAATACGTCCGAAACGTAGAGGTAAATTAAAATTAACTTTTAAACCTAACTTAACCGAACCTAATCGTGTCTTTGCGATAAACATCCAATATATACTGAAAGAACAACTGTTTCGTTATAATTCGGTTTTCGGTGTAACGAAAATTCGAACAAACGTTATTTCGGAAAAAAAATTCGAATTTGTGATAGATTACCCAAAACAACAATTACGGATTTTGCAAATGGAGAGTTTTTTAATCTTTCAACGAAATACAACTCGTACTAAAATAAGTAAAAAGCAAAGACGCATACAACCATGATGGATTAAAATCAATTATAAGAAATTCCTAATAATAAGTATTTATGTAGTATGTGACTGAATTGCAATTAAATTTCTTGTTTTTTAATTAAATTAAATTTGTTTAGATAACATTTTGAGCGAATGTTTTAATTCTGAACTTAAGTACTTGTTTACTTGAACCTAATATATATGAGAAAGTATGTTGTGCTACAAATTTAAAAAACCTTTTTACCGACTATGGCTGTAATGGGAAGAAAAAAGGCCCGAGAGTTTTATTTGAGACATTATAGTCAAGTAACCATATTATTTACGAGCAAATGCGATGAAAATAACAATAACGCACACACTCAGTCCCGCACTAGGGAAACCTTGTATCGCAGGCGCCATGGACACACAGACAACCACAAATCGCAAAGACGTGGGCACTGCCACTGTCCCCGTCACCCTGAGACATAAATTGATAAGACCCATGTCTGTAATTTCACCAGTACCATAGCCCTTCGAAACCGAAACGTAGTAATGGTCACATAACTGCAATACCTCCTTGACCAATTCTTACACAAGGTTTACAAGCTCTACTGCAATGAAAACTGCTCCAATACTCACCAATAACTTGTGTTTGTGTCTTTGTGAATAGGACTTGAACGTCTCTGGGCATAGCGCGCATTTGTACGGACGCTCACCCGTGTGCGTATTTATGTGAACCTGATAGAATAACAACTTAAATAAGTACATTTTTTTTAATAACGCACACACTCAACATAGCCCCGCACTAGGGAAACCCTGTGTTGCGGGTGCCATGCACACACACATAAGGCCATACAAATATTCCTCCCGGCCCGGGAATCGAACCTGGGACCTCTGCGTGGCAGTCCGGTATGGTAACCGTTCGGCCACTGAGGCAGTTTAAATGTATAGAATAGTATTTTTAACCACACACATATATCATAAACCCTCTATTATGTGCTCTGTAACCGCAAATTACCACCAGTATAAAGATAAACTGTTTTGTTAGAACAAATTTCTTATCTGTGAAAGTGTTATTATTGCTTTATAATAACATCAAATTCGATTTTATTATTACATCAAATTTAGAACATCTCTGAAAAACAAAACAATTTGATTCGACCTCAATTCTAAATTATCAGTCGAGATGGAGTTTTATTCGAAATGAAATGTCAAAAGCAAATAATTTTAACAAATCTCACACGTTACTTGATATCGAACGATATGATAATTGGGGCCGACTCTAGTTTGTCTATGAATTAGAAGTAAAAACTACAGTTGCGTGACATGCGTGAGAAAAGTCTTTATTTGCCGCCATTTGGCCAGTCACAACATGCGGTTCCTAAGCACATAGAGAGCTTATAATATATGTATAGATAAAGCAGTGTATGTACTTGCCATCGAGTATATAACTAGAAATAGAGACGAAATAAGGGCCATCCATCCCTGGCAACTCATCAGGCAAAAGGGCCTTATATTACTTTTAAATATCAACTCTCGTTTGCGTTGAAATCACAAATTAGAAAGCTGAAATAGTACAGCGCCAACAACTGATCCGTGTGTACGTGTCCGTATATTCCGAAAATATTATGTATGTATTCTAATAAAGATAATATCTCTAACAATGGAGGCTGTTTCATTCGGTTTTGTGGGAAAAATAGCAAAACATCTAAGTAATTACAAAACAAACGGAATCACATTTCATCGGTAATTAAATATTAAATACGTAATTTTGCAATTTTCGTCCATTATAGCAAGGCTCAAGTTAAACTGGTCGATTTGAAGTGAAACAATTGACGACACCCGTCAACTGTTTCGAATCCGGGCTGGCTAATCGAAGCGCAGTTGTTACCGTAATGATTTGGCAGAATAGGTTTCAAACAAACTAAATTACATTTGTCTCTATTTCTGGTTATATACTCGATGGGTGAAAAGGGCGGTTTGTAAGAAAATCAGCGCGATGAGAAATTCATACTCTAAGGTAAATAAACTTACTCTCAAATTAGTGTGCATTCTGAAACTCTTTGGGCACATGGGACATTGATGTGGGCGTTCTCCAGTGTGGACCCGTTGGTGGTACTTCAGTTGAACTTCCGACTGGAAAAAACATAATAATAACGTACACGTTTACAGCTCCGCACTAGGGATACCCGGTATCGCGGGTGCCATGACCACATACATGATCAATCACAAATTACACACAAACTCACGAGATAAATAAATGTGGTCATACAAATAGTTTTCTCGGCCTGAGAATCGAACCCGGGACGTTTGCGTGGCAGTCCGACCACAGAGGCAGTTCGGAAACATGACGTGATACAGCAACTTCAATTCAAATTCAACAAATTCAAATTATCAAATTTCCACTACACGTCCACCTGTTCACAGGTCTAGAGTGAATATCATATATAATGGTATGTTTTTTCTGTATAATTTTTCAAAATGGAGGTAAAAATGTGGTATGAAATAGTAAATACTTTTGTAGTTGGCATTTTAATTATTTAAATTATACCTCTTTTAGTTGTTACTAGCTGTTCCCAATGAGTAGACAAATGTCTACAGATATAAAGAGTGACATAGAATGGTTAAAACCACCAAACTTTTTTATTTATTTTTTAACGCACACACTTAACATAGCCCCGCACTAGGGAAACCCTGTGTCGCCGGTGCCATGGACACACACATAGACAACCACAAATTATACCCAAACTCACGAGAGAAATAAATGTAGGCTATTCAAATATTTATCCCGGTCCGGGAATCGAACCAGGGACCTCTGCGTGGCAATCGGCACGGTAACCGTTCGGCCACGGAGGCAGTTGAATAATAATTAAATACCTTTTCCAATTCTGGATTTCGAAAATAAAGTGTATGGAAGTATGTAATGTCCACAGGACAACAATAAATACAGTAGAAGTGCTTAGTTTGCGTGTCACGTGTGCCAATCGTACGCGGAGTTCCGCAAACTTGAGCTCAGTCCGCCATGTTCGCTTTGAACGTTATGGTCGTGTCAATTACCTCGCTAAAAACCCCGAAAATTGTAGAAAAATGCCGTATTTATAGCCTGTTCCAATCCATTTTCAAGAAATAGTAAACAAACCTGTTTGGTTAAAATTCTAAAGTAAACACTCAATTAAATCGAATAAGTTTCACGTATATTTCGAAGTTTTCAACTTGATATCTCATCACTTTTTTTAACAATATTAATTAGAATAGCATCGTAAATCGTATTTGAAAATGGTAGTTCAAAAGTGAGGTTATTTTTCATCTATACTTGTATGACTTGTTTATGGTTGCATAGTGTTGTACGAATTCCGTTCATTCAATGAAAGTTTTTGTAACTGATTGGTCAATCGAAAATTTCAATCGCAATCGAACGAGTATCTAAGAGTTGAAGGAGGACATAAAATTAAGATTTCGGAAATTTTAAATATGTGCTTTTATAAGTTATGTAAAATGAAAACTGCTAGAATGACTCAATTAAACAAATCGATTCATTCAATTAAATTAATCGATTTATAGTTTGCTTTACCATTGGCCGTCACTCAACCGTCTATGGTCAGTGATTCAAACGAAGTATATTTGCTTTGGAGTGCAGAAATGATAGTCTTGTAATATATTGTGTTTCGTATCATCATTAAGTTTTATTTAATTTAATTTTAATAAATGTTCAATTTTCTGTTTGTCGTAATATTTTTTTTTGTTACAAGAAACGACCGCTGTAATATGGTCGCTTCGTTTTTGACGAACTAAGTAAACAACTCGAATTCGTCGTCGTTCTGCTATTAACCGCTAGATGGCAGCACATTGATTGAAATTTCATTGTACAATCAAAACGTGCAATAATAGGTGTTGCTGGTAATGAAGTTTCAACGATATGCCAACAGCGTAAAGTTTAAATTATATTAACAGCCAATCAGTCATTACCAAGATTCATCGAGTATATAACCAGAAACAGAGACGAAATAAGGGTCCTATATTCCTGGTAACATATTAGCGACTCCCGTTTGCGCTGAAATATAGACAGGCCAACTACTGACCTGTGTGTATGTCTCCGTATATTCCAAAAAATATTCTGTATTTACTCGGAATCACATTTCATCGGTAATTAAATATTAAATATGTAATTTTGCAATTTTTCTCTATTATAGCAAAGCTCAAGTTAACTGGTCGATTTGAAGTGAAACAGGTGACGAACTCGGGCTGGCAAAAAAATGGCTCGGTCTCCCATTTTTTTGCCATTTTTTAGAACCTAAAATATATTTCACAAAGGCCGTGTATTAACCTCAAAGCATGTTTAAATAAAAACATGAACCCAGAAAGCCAGTAGAAAGCATGACTTTGGAGATATTTCTATGTACTATACTGGTTATGTATAAGGTACACTTTAGCGCTTCCATTGTTTTTTTTCTTTCGTGGTAATGTCAAACGTGAGGGACGAAACGTGACTTACCGGATAGCTGTGAGCGCAGACTTCGCACATGTACTGGCGGGGGGCCGCGCCTGGCTGCGGCTTCTCGCTGGGCGCGCGGTGAACGCGCTTCCAGTGGATTGAGAGGCTGCGGTCTGACACAAAGGTGGCGCCGCACTGGAATACACGAAAATAAGTTATAAGCCTTGAAGTAACTGGCACTACATAGCTCAAAATTAAAAATGCTCAGCACAGGACCATTAATTGTAATGGCAATTAAAATAAATCCCCAAAAAAATTTCATCCCAATCACGGACTAATTTCGCACCCCTCCTGGAAGAATGGCATAAGTCGAGTTACGTTAAACATGTTTATCGCTCTATTAGATACAGAAAAATATAACCCACGTGCTCTCTAATTCTTGTAACTCTATCGATTATTGTAGACAGATTTACAAGACTTGGCGAGGATGTGGGTTATATTTTTCTTTATCTAACGGAGCAATAACCGTTTTCGACGTAACTACACTCAAATTCAAAATAATCTTTTATAATAATAATAACGCACACACTCAACATAGCCCCGCACTAGGGAAACCCTGTGTCGCGGGTGCTATGGACACACACACATAGACAACCACAAATTACACCCAAACTCACGAGAGAAATAAATGTAGGCCATATAAATATTTCTCCCGGCCCGGGAATCGAACCTGGGACCTCTGCGTGGCAGTCCGGCATGGTAACCGTTCGGCCACTGAGGCAGTTTATTTCATAGGTAACTCTACTCAATGCTCAAGTCAGGATCTGAGTATGATTTCAAGCACTGGAAATACGACCCTAATAGCAGTTACTTGAGTATGATTTCGAGTGCTTTAAACCATACTCAAATCCTGACTTGAGCATTGAGTAGAGTTCTAGAATACGACCCTGAGTGGCACTGCAACTGTTATGGATCGGCGTGTTACTTAACACCAGACGTCACTTGCTATTATATAAAAAAAGATGGAAGGTAGCGTAATGTAGAGGCATAACAGTCGTATCTCAACTCGTAGTAATTGGGTCGAGCTCCAGAGACACTGGCTTAATTTTAGAATTTATTTTTTTACAAACGAAATTGAAGCTATTTGAAAAATGTACATATCGACGCCTCCTACGTAAAGTATCGTATGTCGAAATTGCCAAGTTTACAGGGGAGTGTTTTAAAGTTCTCCGTTTCATTCGGCAAAGCTTGTTACTCACATAGAGTGATCATCTAATAGATCATCTAACCGATATCTAGGATTTTATGATACTCAACGTGTGTAACGAGATTTGCCGAATAAAAGTGAGAAATCTAAAGTCACGTGTTATGCTTATTTCAGTGAATTCAGAACTTTAAAAGGCTCCCCTGTAAACTTGGCAATTTTGACATACGATACTTTACGTGGGAGGGGTCGACATATCGTATACTATACGTTTTCTATTTAGTTCAGTTGATATAAAAAAAAAATTGGTATATGTAAAGTACCTATTGAAGACAGCGGTTTTCTTGTCAAATTTCGAGGTAAGTTTGTTTTTTATTCTATCGTGAAAATTTTTGAGAATCGTGTTTTCAGACCGTATTGTAATCAGTGTGAAAGGGTTGTAACCCTAACTAGCTGTGAACAGGTTCACGGCAATGAAATGGGAAACTTCCGGCCCACAAAATTTATTAAAGTAGTAAAGTTTAAAGAAAGGCTGTAACAATATAAAGGTAAATGTAAAAAACAGGTATAACAGTATAAAACACTCCCTACACTTTATTATTAAGGCACTTACCCCTAAATGGACCGAGAAACTCAATTACAGAAATAGATAAATGAAGGGTGTAGACTTATAAATTATTACACATGATTAGCTTATTAACAGCTCTGACTGTTGTGGCGGTCGAGCTGGGAGTGACCGTGGTACGAAAACAAAATGAGAAAGTGAAGGAAGATGGAACAATTCAAATTTAAAATTTAAATACAAGTAAAATAAAAAAAATGATAAGATACAAGAGGAGAGAGGCGATACAAAGAGGTGAGCTGACGGTGTAAGGTCACACCGTCACAAGTGTATATCCTCTAATTAACCGACTTCAAAAAAGGAGGAGGTTCTCAATTCGATTGTATGTTTTTTTTTTGTATGTATGTTACGCGATAACTCCGGTATTTGTGAACCGATTTTCATGATTCTTTTTTGTTGGAAAGGGGGTACTTCCATAGTGGTCCCATTTCATTTTGAAGAAAATCATCCACCTCAAAGGGTGGCTGTTCACGCATGAAGTTTCATTTTTGTAAATAGCGCCTAACTTTAATTTAGGAGCAATTACTTTTAGCAATTATTTAGTTGATTTTGCTATTTCTCCAATTCAAGGCGTTTTTCTCTCGATATACTTTGAGTAGTGTCGTAGTGAGAACCTATTTTTATTATCTCCAGTATCAAGTCCCGTATAGTGGCGAACTAGGGGATATTTCAATGAAACTTAGCAAATAGACGTAATTCCACGTACTTTTGAGGTCGGTCTTTTTAATACTCTGTACTGAGATTATTTACTATATATTTTTTTCCAAAAGTGATTGATTCAATACTTTCACTGTTGTGCGGAATACACCAAAGTCATAAGGTGTTACTGTCCCGAATTTCTAAGTTGTCATGCATTACTAGTTTTATATGTATATACTCCCGAACACGTAATGCGAGCCACCTCGCATTTTTGTCGTAAAGGGCTAGAATACAAAAGCAGTGTTATCGTCGAAGAAAAAGTCTTCCCCCGGTTTTGCAAATCCAAATTCCCAACAAGGACTTATGGAAAAGACGTTTAGTATACTAGTTTCAAATTTGTGTAATAGATTTTGATCAATCAAACATTGTTTAAGCTTAGGGCACTTAATACTGAAAATGCGTGGTGTCTCGAATTAAGTGCCCTGAAGTATTGTCATTTGGTGCGATTGCCAGCTGTAATATCGATTTCTATACTCTAGCCAAATTCGATGTAGAATAAATGTCAACAAACAAAAACGTATGATTTTTAGGGTTTTCATCTCAGACTCTTTCACAGTTACTATACAATTTCAATAATTTCCTACGAAATTCAACTAGATTGTGGATAATACTAAATCTTGAAGCCATGTTTATAATGAATATTATTCAACAGAAGTTTCAAATCACCTAAAAATGACCAGTAATTAATTATTTGTAAAACTGTGTCATCCCTAGTGACTTTTTGATTATTTTTTTTAATGTTCCCATATGTATATCTTACTAAAATTGTTACAGTCGTATTATTTAGGTGAGTTCTTCTAAAAGACCAGCATTTATATATATCATGCTTAAAAGTGTATTAAATGTTGCTATTATTCGTATTGGCTTGGTAAGTTTTAAAGTCTATATAAACATTGAAGTGAGAGATTGCAAACATTCGAGTTCTAGTGGTAATTCAAGTTCAGAATCGGAAATAGATGCTGGATGATTTTAAATGTGGTAAATTAACATCAAATAAAATCCTACAATTTTGTTTCTTTTCATCTACCATTACCTACCATATAACAGTAAATATTAATAGGACGCAAAGACTTATTTGTATTCCTAAATCATACGTATCAATAGGTATTTTGTAAATTTTATAATAATTGTCTAGATAAGTATTACTTCTACTTAACCCAATTACTTACTTACCTATTTAAATTCCAATTAAGGGAGCAGGCCGTGGGCAGAGCAAGCCTTAATAATGAGCATTGAAAAAAATGTTCTTTTCCTATGCCATCATTGGTTGCCTAGCAACGTTTTGTTATTAAACATTCTACATCGAATTTGGCTAGAGTATAGCTGTAATATGATCGCATCTTTTTGTTACACCTTTTTTTTTTACTTTATTTTACTTGGTTAGGGAAATAGAAATAAATTACGCTTACATCCTCGCATGTGCAAGTGGTCCCTTTATGCTGGTCGTCGACGTGCCGCCGAAGCAGCTCGTTGGTAATGAAGCCGTCGCCACAAATGGCACAAGATCTACAAACAATTATAAAAAATATAGATCGATGATTCTTGAAGCGGTCAACATCGACTCCAACCTGAAAGACGTTGAAAAAAAATCATTGGGGTCAAGGTAGTGTTGAAATTCTTATTAAATCTTGGTATAGCGTCTGGCACGGTTTGCTAGAAGACGTCGGTTCGAATCCGGCCGGATCGAAGGAATTTTTTCTGAGTGTTCGATCTTTATGTTAATAATTATAACAAACTAGTGGAGTAATTTCACATAAAAATAATTGAATATCAATTCAATAAAAATTTAAATACAATGAATAGGTACATCTCTAGCTGTAAAGGTATATTATAGATTTCTCATAGACGGCCCGATGGCTAAAAAAGTCGTTGAAAAACCAAATACAAAGATACGACGCAAGCATATAGAAAAATTCGTGAGGTCCGCTGGTTCGCTCCGTCGCTTAGTTGGTATAGCGTCTGCCACGGTATGCTAGAAGAAGTAGGTTCGAACCCGGCTGGATCGAAAGAATTTTTCTGAGTGTTCGATCTTTGTATTAATACTTAATAATCTTTGTTTTTTTTAACGCACACACTTGTAACCCCGCAGTAGGGAAATCCTGTAGCGCGGGTGCCATGGACACACACAGATGTGACGATGCGACCTCCTCTATCGTCATCCCGCCTTTTTATCACCTTTGCTCTGGTTCCTGACCACTTATTTTCAAATTTTGAATTGTTCTTTAATGCCTTTGCCTCGTTCAGCGAGTATATAAACAGAAATAGAGACGAAATGTCATTTAATCTGTATGAAAATTATTCCGCCAAATAATTACGGTGACAACTGTGCTCGGATTGGCCAGCCAGAGAAATAGATGTAGGTCATTTGTATGACTTCTCCCGGCCCGGGAATCGAACCTGAGATCTCTAAGTTTAGTTCAATGTATTAGCCGGCTTAAAAAAGGAGGAAATAGGCAATTCTTTAACCGATTTGAATAAAACTTGGCAAATACATGCAATTCCACAAAGTTTTGAGGCCGATTGTTATTTTATTAACAAGTTTGATTATTTTAAGGACAAGAAAGCGATGTTGAGTTTTCGTGTTAATTAAAAACAATCCCTATACACGCATGTGCAACTTCTTTGCACGTACTTGATCTGCCTGTTGCCGGTGCAACTGTTGTTGCCTGAAACGTGTCGGTGTAGCGCCTCCTCGCTGTGGAACTCCATACTACAGTTAGTGCAGTTGACCATCTGTAAAACATTGCGTTCATTTAACAAATTAACTTTTTCATCAAATTAGCTCTTAAATAATATAATTGCATGGCGGCTAACTTGGTTATAATGTCCCAAATAAAACCCACGGGACTGTTCAATTTCCATTATAGCCATGGTTGGTAGAGTTATTTTTAATTTGTAGCGCGACATACTTCCTTACATAGGTCAGGTTCAAGTTCAAGTAAGGATTCGCTTAAAATGTTATCTGTACAGAAACTTAATTGCAATTCGGCCACATACTATTTAAATGCTTACTATCAAAAATTTCTTATGATTGATTTTAATTATTTTCTGTATAAAAATTTCGCAATTATGTTTTTCATGTGTTTGTTTTTTTCGAGTTGTACTATCTATGGAAGAATTAAAAAAGAAAAAAAAAGTTATAAATTTTAATGCTCATTTGTCTTAGAAATCAGAAATCAGAAACATTTATTGTATGAATTGGTAAAATACAGGTGTTACTTACAAGTGATTAGATCTACAATTCTTACCCAAATCAGGCGTACAATGTCTTAAAATTACTATTCAATTAAAATTTATTACAATTTAAATGTCTAAAAATTTAAAAATA
Organism: Hyposmocoma kahamanoa; assembly: GCF_003589595.1. Taxonomy (NCBI): domain Eukaryota; kingdom Metazoa; phylum Arthropoda; class Insecta; order Lepidoptera; family Cosmopterigidae; genus Hyposmocoma; species Hyposmocoma kahamanoa. The sequence continues at coordinate 1,008,953 of NW_020654229.1, read as the reverse complement.
TAATTAAGTTAGTTATACAATTGTCAAATATTTGATGTCTTTATATAAAATTCGTTAAGATTGTAAAAAACTTTGTCAATTAACCATTTTTTTAAATAAGCTTTAAATTGATCACCATTTAAACATTTCATTTCCATTGGAAGTCTGTTATAAATTCTAATCGCTGTTACATAGGTGCTGCGGTCAAAGATCGTGCTGTTTATTTTAGGGAGGACAAGACGGTCCTTGTTTCTGACGTTAACGGAGTGTACATTAGATATTTTAGTAAAGAAGTTACTGTGATCACGTACAAAAATCATATTTCCAAAATATATATTCCTGTTAAAGTCAGGAAACCCTTTTCTTTGTACAGACTTCTTAGAGAATAGTCTTACTTTTGAGGCCTAACATAAAATACTTATCTTTGAGGCCCAACATAAAATTATCAAAGTTTAAATATCAATCGATGTAATTTATTTTATGTTTCAGGGAACGAGGATCAATCATTCAAAAAGATGACCATTTAGATTTCTTTGCCTGCTGCTTTTGCAAATTTAAAATAATCATTTAAATACACGCCTTACAAATGTACGTACCTTCGACATTGAAGTCAGGCCTCTTGCCGCTATTCTACTGAACCACTACTACTTTGCCCTAATGATAATAAATAATAAAGAGAGGCGTGTTACCTTAGTGTGCATGGTTTTGTGGCGCGACAATTCAATAGTGCCTGCTATAGATTCCCCGCAAATAACACAAGTGACGGGTGTGTGGTTTTCTCGTACGTGATTCAGCTGAGTGCTCTTTGCACTGGAACAAATGGAAATGTGTTTGGGAATCGATTTTAGAATAGAATCGATTTTTATTGCAATGCCCCTACACATAGATACAAAAAAGAAAATACTGATAACAAGCAAAACAAAATAAAAAATAGAATAAAACAAAAAAAAACAACATAAAATAAGACCAAACTGACAAACAGCAAAAAAACAAAAAATAGCAACCCTCATGGAAGAATGGCATAAGTGGAGCTACGTCAAAAGTGTTTATTGCTCCATTAGATACATAAAAATATAACCCAGATCCTCTCCAATTCTCGTAACTCTACCTACATTATTAGTCAATAGAGTTACAAGAATTGGAGAGGATTTTGATGATCCTTTCTTTGTTGGAAAGAGGGTACCTCAGTATTGGTCCCATTTAAATTTGAAGAAAATACTCCACCTGTAATAGTGGCACACTAGCAGTGGCGATTTTCACCGGCTTGCCTAACATTTTCCACGTATAATCAAATACTACATTTTGTGCTAAATTTTATGTGTAGAATAAGTTAACCAGTGAAGTATACTAGTACCTTGTTTGCTAATAAATTGTGTTAAGGGGTAACGTCACGGTTGATTTCCATACAAAATGAATTCGATTTTCGTTACTGCGGCTGTTTTTATAAGCCTGAAATATCGAGTATAAACCAGAAAAAGAGTTCCCCTTTAAGGGCCAACCGTCTCTGGCAACTCATCAGACAAATGGGCCTTATATCACTTTTTATTATTATTATTAGTTTTTGTGAGTTTTTTTAAAAAAGACTGGTGCCCACCGCCGCCTAACAGAACGATATGATAATTGGGGCCGACTCTAGTTTGTCTATGAATTAGAAATAAAAACTACAGTTGCGTGATATGCGTGAGAAAAGTCTTTATTTGCCGCCATTTGGCCAGTCGCAACATGCGGTTCCTAAACACATAGAGAGCTTATAATATGTGTATAGATAAAGCCACTACTGAGAACCACTACTTATTGGAAAGAGGGTACCCTCTTTCCAATAAAAAAAGAATCTTCAAAATCGGTGCACAAATCAAAGAGTTATCGCGTAACATAACGCGATTCGTTCTGTGTACCGTCTAGGCTCTCGGGTTTCTCTCAGAGAAAAGTTTAAGGAGACTGGTATCATGACTGTGGCATCACAGTACATTTACTCAAATATTTTATATGCCCGTAAAAATATACATAATTTCAATAAGAAAGAAGATAGATATCCATAATATTAACCTAAGAGCTAAGTCCAAACTCATGGTACCACGATTTCGTTTAACGAAGGTAAACAACTCTTTTATGGGGAACTGTATACGTTTTTACAATAAGATTCCGGAGCATATATTAAGTTTATCATTTCCTAAGTTTAAAAACTACATTAAAAATATTTTGATCGAAAAATCATATTACAAAGTTGAAGACTACGTGTTAGATGAAGATGTATGGAAAGACGACATGGCTCCAGAATCCACACAAATTTGATTCAAAGTGTATTCCATAGCATTTAAGTTTATTTGAAAAGAGCAATCCCTAGAGTTTCTTGCTCGTTCTTCTCAGGGAGGTCAGCGTAGCGAACGAGCAGAAGCTTAAATGTGACGTTTTCAAGTGTAAATTTATTTTACCTATGGAATAAATAATCTTTGACTTTGACTTTGACATATGCACAAAAAAATACAGCAAAAATTTAAAACCTCCTTTTTTTAAGTCGGTTAAAAAGGGAAACTGAAACTTGTAGCTGTAAATAAGAATTGAACTTACTTGAAATTCCTGCCACAGTGTTTGCAGTCATATTTGAAACCTTCGTGCCACCGGTGATGTTGTTTCGCCTTTGTGCTAAAACAAACAAATTATGGCTAAGTAAATTAAAATTCAGTTCTTTAAGTTGGAAATATGAGGAAGTAGGAATGTTTTTTTTAATTTAAAGTAATATTGTATAAAAAGGAAGAAAGGGAGACCATACTTTAGATGAGAAGACGATTTTAAATATGTTGCTGGAGGAGGAGGAGGCAAACAGCAAAAGATAGGGAGAAATGGAAATCTTTGGAACAGGCCTATGTCTTAGGACAAGCTGAAGGTACCGAGTCAACACATTGAGTAATAATAAATAAGTGACATATAATAAGTACGCATGTCATACAATGTGTTAGATAAGTTAGTAAGTTATCAGCAATAGAGGCTATAAATAAATAAACAATTTTTTAATTTTATTGAATTCCACGATGTTGGACCACCACGATAAGCAATTATTTTTGTGAAACGACCCCACTAGTTTGTTATAATTATTAATACAAAGATCGGATATTATTATTATTATATTAGGAACACCCTTATGGGTGATGTTAGATATAGTGTGATGTTATTATTTTTACATCATGAAAAATTATCTCACTTTAACACAAATTTTTTAATTTTTATTTTTAGTACATTACAGCAACTAATTAAGGTTTATTACTGTATACTCATTGACTTACAAATAATGGACGACGGGTCTAATACAAAAACCACGAAAAAAATGTCCCAAGTCAGCCTATTTAAACGTAGTGACATGTCAAGGAATATGAAAAAGCTAAAACGTTGAATTGAAATTGTAATGTCATCGCAGTACTGTCTAATTTTGCTTGCTTCGCTGTCAGTCGAACAAACGAAGACTAGAGCGTGAATGACGCTCTGTATACGATTTTAACGCCCTATAAGTTCGGACACTTTTTAGCGCGGACCCGACGTCCATATAATTGTAAGTCAATGGTCGTTGTCGATAGTTTTATCGATAGATTGTTGAAGAAGATAAAATTTTGCCAAAAATGACTGAATTGTGAATGTTACGAAAGGTTCTAATGATTACTAATTGCGTTATTGCCGTCTTCATTCTTATTTTGACAGGTGGCCTACTAGTATCGAGATCAAAGTTTATTCATATACATTTTAAAAATAATATAATCTATATTGAACTAAAATGAAAAACTTTAAAATATAATAATAACAATAACGCTCACACTCAACATAGCCCCGCACTAGGGAAACCCTGTGTCGCGGGTGCCATGGACACACACATAGACAACCACAAATTACATGAATATTCCTGGGACCTGGGACCTCTGGGTGACAATCCGGCTTGGTAACCGTTCGGCCACGGAGGCACTTACACATGTCTCCCCTTTGTATTTTCCATAAACATAATTCTAAATATAGTGTATGCATGTATGTATGAACTTACAAAAATTTACAATACAAATGAACTTGCGCTCAATAATTGGATGAATAATGGGTCGAGGATGATTCAGATGATACGAGTTCGGCCAATTATTTCATAAGCGTGACCAATATTCAGTCGATAGTCGATAGAATATTTATCGACTGGAATCACTAGTTGCTCGCAAGCGGGCAACACTTTTGCGCAAAGAACTGTCATTTTACTCTGTCTTCAAAAAGGACAGACTATAGTGGAGTAATTTACTCTCCAAATTGGAGAAAGTCTACTTTATCAATAGAAAAATAAGAGTAAAAATAGATAACCACCTCAGTGACGCCGAGTATATTACTTACGGTGTGCCTCAGGGAAGTGTTCTGGGGCCTACACTCTTTTTGGTCTACATTGATTACTCTGTAAATCATTTCCAAATTACCAAATCTTTGCGCAGACGTCACTGCCATCGTTGTGTATGGACAAACTTGGCAACAGGTAAAAAATCGCGCGGAGAGCTCTTTAGTAACTGAACACTGTCTCCTAAGGCACAGACATTTGTCTAGTTTAGGAGCCAGAGGCCTTAGATTTGTTACGCCTTTTCTTCTCTGTGCTACATATGAGGCTAAGGTGTGTTTTTGAATAAAGATATATTATTATTATTAATTTTCCGAAAATAATTGAATATCATAGTGGTCAAATATCGTGACATTGAATAAAGTAAAAAAATTTCGAATGGTGTTTTTTTAGTTACCTATCCTTAGCGACATTACTGCATTGTCTACATTTAAAATGCATACGGTGTTTCCTCAAATGGTTAAGAAGTTTCTCGCGGCTCGGGTAGAATTGCTTGCACACATCGCAGGCGTGGTTCCCGCTCGCCTGAATTGAAGAGAGATAAAATATGATAATCATATAAAATCATCTTTTAGTCTATAGGACAGGCGTGAGTCTAATATATAGAATAATAGATATGCAAAATAATATGGTTAGGTACGTAGCATAATAATAATCTTTATGTATCAAAAAAATGAGGTATATTTCGTTTCAATCCATTTTCAATAAAATTTAAATAAACAAGTCACTGACCCGACCATAGACGATTTAGTGATGGCCATTTGTAATGCCAACTACAAATCGATTAATTAATTGAATGATTCGATTTGTTGAATTGAGTCATACTAGCGGTTTTCCCTACATAACCTATTAAGCATATTTAAAATTTCCGAAATATTAATTTTAAGTCCTCCTTCAAGTCCTTAAACTTGGATACTCGTTCGATTGTGATTGAAATATTCGATTTACTAATCGATTACAAAAACTTTAATTGAAAGAACCGAATGTTTTGTTTCGTACAGCACTATGCAACCATAGACAAGTGATAGATGTATAGGTGAAAAATAACCTCACTTTAGGACTACCATTTTTCAAATACAATTTTACGATGCTATTCAAATAAATATTATTGGAAAAAGTGATGAGATATAAAGTCGAAATCATCGAAATATAAGTGAAAGTGTTACTCTGTCGATTTATTGAGTGATTGTTTTAAAATTTTAACCAAACAGTTTTGTTTACTTTTTGTTGAAAATAGATTGGAACAGACTATATTACAAAATCGTGATGCTCTGACTATCAAATTAGTATTATACTGCATCTTCCCAATAAGCAATTTTAGTAGCAGTAGACCTCCTCGTGAAAGAGTTCGTCCAAAGACGTACTGCCACCTTAACTATTTCTGTCGCCAAGCAGTAATGTTAGCATTACTGCGTTCCGATTTTGAAGGGTAAGGGTTTGGTGAAATTACTGGCACATGGGACTTGTCAACTTATGTCTCAGGGCGACGGGCGCAGTGGCAGTGCCCCTCAGATCTTTGCGATTTAAAGCTCTGAGTGGCACTGCAACTGTTATGGACAGGCGTGTCGCTTACCATCAGTCGCACGACTTGTTCGTCCCGTCACTTGTTATTATAAAAAAACAGTACAATCACAAGAGATTTTCTATTAGTACAACTTAAAGCAAGAAATAAAGTTTACTTTGGCACCATTGACTTACAAATAAATGGACGACGGGTCTAATACAAAAACCACGAAAAAAATGTCCCAAGTCAACCTATTCGAAATTTAAATTGTAATGTCATCGCAGTATCGCGCTGTCAGTAGAACAAATGAAGACTAAAGCGGAGTTTGGCGCTCTGTATACGATTTTAGCGCCTTACAAGTGCGGACACTTTTTAGCGCGGACCCGACGTCCATATAATTGTAAGTCAATGTTTGGCACACTCAGATGTGGAATATTTTATTCAAATTTAAATGGGACCAATACAAAGGTACCCTCCTTCCAGTAAAAAAGAACCACCAAAATCGGTTCTTAAGTGCGGGAGTAATCGTGTAACATACAAAATACAAAAAAATAAAGTCGAATGAAGAACCTCCTCCTTTTTTGAAGTCGGTTAAAAAAGTTGCTATTGACAATTGGACGTAGTTAAACAAAAAGGATCCAACGCACATCCCGTCACTTTCGAGATATGGCAGTTTGAATTTTACAAGTGTTTCCTACTCTTGTTTTACTTTCGAAACTTATAATGACATGTAACTCCAGAGATATTTATTTATGTTCATATGTTGAATTTTTTTTTGCTGATCTAAGAGGTTAGATGTTAGGGACTGTTTGGTACATATTTTTTGATAATTTTGTGGATTGGATCCTTTTTGCTTAACTACGTCCAATTATCAAATTCAAAACAACTCAGTTAAGCGTGAAACACACCGAGAGCAGGTGCGGGTCGGGCGCAGGTCGGGACCACGCCCAGTGTGTTGTCGTCCATAGAAATACACGGAATTAGACCCGTCGCGGTTCCGACCCACCCGCCCCCGCTATCTGTGTGTTTCACGCTTAAATGTGCTCTCACCGGATTATGCCAAACAGCGTGTTTCTCGAACGCCCTCTCCGTCATGAAGCCTCTATAACAAGTCTCACAGCGGAACCTTGCGTTTTTATAAGCATCCGAGTCCTTCCGCGCTTCGACATCCGCCAGTTGTTGTTCTTTGCTAAGAAATTCGACGTCCACGTTGTATAGTTTTGAAAATCCTGAAAGTGAAAATATTAACCTTAACACTTTTATAAACTGTGTTTAAGGTTTAGAAGCGTTGTTAGATATTTAGTTAGAATGACAGGTTTAAACTTGTAAATTAAGAAGGACAATCAAATTGTATTTTTTAAAATTTAATATAGTGTACTATTGACCTCATAATACTAGAAGTCCGTAGTAGTTCATGTGAATAAAATAACTACTTTGGAGCATTCATTCAATGCTCGAGCAAGGACAAGACTATGCAACCATAGACAAGTCATAGATGTGTAGATGAAAAATAACCTCACTTTTGGACTACCATTTTTCAAATACAATTTTACGATGCTATTCAAATTAATAGTAAATTTCAAGTAAAACTTTAAAGCATTCATTCAATGTCCGAGGAAGGACAAGACAAGCTAACAAACTAAGGAACTAGATGACCTAGAAGACCGACCTAGTCAGTTGACCTATTGGACTAAATAGGATCGCTCCATTTAAGGACCGATCGGCACAAGTCTAGCATATATATACTTCTTGCACTGCTAAAGCCTGGCAGTCCCAATAGCAGCCTAAAAACATTATTGTATTGGACGCGCTGGGCGTTAACCGTCTTTTTAGTATAACTTGTCCATAGGATGCATGTGTAAAGTTTGACAAAATGCCTTGAAAAGAGTAATTTTGACTTCTACATCACAACCTGGTACAACATACGGCCAATGCCCTGCGCTCCTTTTCCATATAGTCATCATGGCCGGGGGTTCGGTGACTATATGATGTCATTTTTAAAACCGAAAGACCAGTGGTTATATTCTTCACTAGTTGGTTAAAAATCAAATACACTAAAATATATCGACTATACCTCATCCCTATGACAAACGTCAAATGAACTGTCACGGGGATCGTCCTAGATTGTGTTAGTATAATACAAGTAATACGAACCTATAAAATCCTCCTCAAACTTCTGATTAAATGGTCGCTTTCTCTTCTGTGATTTCCGTTTACGTGCCGTAACAACCAATTCAGTATCACTGTTCACGTCTGTTTCCAATTCCGTTTCCATTTGTTCCTCTTCCGTTTTTAACTGTTCCGTTTTTATCTGTTCCGTCTTCACTTTCTTCAATTTCTTTTTCGACTCTTTCTTTTTCTTTGTCCATTTTACTGGTTTATCCGGTTCCTCCTTTATATCATCGTTGTCGAATAAAAAATCAACCACAGTTAAATCATCAGTTAACGTATCTTCATTTAAACTGTCTATTTCGTTGGCAGTTAAATGCGTAACGGGTACATATAGCAGTGATTCGTTTTTAACTACGTCGTCGATGAATCGGCTTTCGCATAGTTCTTGTTCGGTTGGCAGATATTCGTGGTTCTTTGTTCTAGTTCTCGTTAAGTCTAGTTGAAAATTTGTGCGATCTATTCTGCGGATGTTCGATGTTGTGATCTGAAATGGCAATTAATAAAGGAATTAATTTTAAACACTGATTACACTATCCGACGTCTAGGGCCCTGCGTCTAGAACGGGCATAGTCCCTAGTTAGTGAGCCCCTTATTACACTACTTTGCAGGGCGCTGATTTTAATTCAAATTTGAATCGACCCGATCGGGTAGCCCATCCGCAATATTATACGCCTCGACTCGGAAAAGACGCAGTTTCCCATCGGGAGAAGCAATCAAAATCAAGCTGCAGGCCCACGAACGTCGAGACCGTCGTACGTGTTACTATCATGGCGCCATCGAAGTTTATAAGACATACTATATAAAAACGAGATTTAAAATGATTTCGCAACAGCGAAAAAAACCTTTTTAATTCCTCCATGGACTGTTTTTTTTAATGATTTTGTTGACTCTTTATTTGTTGGAAAGAGGGCACCTCAGTATTGGTCCCATTTAAACTTGAAGAAAATACTCCACCTGCAAGGGTAGCAAACTAGGAGATGAATCCGGTTTTGCACACTTTCCGTTAAACGATTTCAATAAACTTAAGGAATTATAAAAATGTAATTCCACAAATTTTTGAGGTCGGTTTAATAAGGGTGCCCATTAAACGAAGTTCGCGAATGTGCGCTCTCTGCACCTGTGCTTGTACCGTTAAGTGGACCTGTTTAGCAACATCGGATTATTGAGGGATGTTATGATGTTATTGATTTTTAGGTTTAAAATGAATAAACTTGTTTCAACATGTATGTCTTAAAATTTAAATACAATAAATGTAATTCAATTAAAGTGAATAATGTACTGTAAAATCTGGTATCTAACAGTATACGATCGTTTACGAAATTTGAACTAAATTGAGAAGTAAGAAATCCATTATTAGGATTGTCCTTTCAAAATTATCTGCTTGTAAAATTTTGTACAAACAGATAATTTTGAAAGTTGATAAATTACGTTTGGGAAATTGCGTTTGTCTGCTAGGGCGCTAGGCAAGAGCTAGACTAGCGTGGACCAGCTTCAAAAGTGGTTTCTGGGCGAATCCGGCGCCGGCGCGTGTCCGTGCCCTCCTCACCTAAGTCTCCCGTCGCCCGCTATCATGCCGCGCATTAGTCTGTGTGTGTCCATGGATACAGGGTTTCTCTAGTGCAGGGCTATGAGTGTGTTGTTGTTCTTGCCAATTTGAAAACCATAACCAAAATAGACTTGAGCCATGTGCTAAGTCAGTAATAAGAATAATAGTGCTGTTTATTTTGAAGTTATGTTGTTTATGAACATTTTTGCTTTGGATACAAACAAATCTAAGTCTTTAACCGGTTTCGGTCGCAGCCCTCAGTGACGCTGAAATTCTCAGTTTATCCTCCTATTTCATTTATTTATTAGATTCGTCAACACTATTAAACATGGACATAATATAACGCTGCAGGAATTACTCGAGTGTAAACCCTATAATAGGCAAATACAGCATGCACATATAACATAGCATCAGAAGAGTTTACTGCGTGTTATGTTACATACAAACAAATGGATGTGATTATTCAAAGCAAATAATGTAAATGTGGTCAAATGAAATTGTAAAGTTACAGAATTGTTAGTCAGAGCAGTTATATAATAAAGTTTTAAATTTATGTAATGAAAACAAATCCAATTCAGATGACTTGCATTTATATGTTTTATGTAATTAATTGTATTCACGGAAAATTCGGTTGAAAATAGTAATGGAGTCAACATTAGTTGTGAATTGTTTGATATTAAAAGAACGGTAATTGCTTAGCCTGGCATTGCGACGAGGGATAGAAAACCTTTCTTTCATAACCTTCCTTTACTTCAACTTTTCTCGACAATTGTAGCATGTTCACCTTGGCTATCAATTTCCAATCACTAAATATGTAATAAAAAACAAATTACCACAGGATGTTGCACCCTCAAGTCCTGCAAGAAAATGTGCGTACTTCGACATTTCGCACGGAAGCGTGCAGACTTATTGAGCAGTGCACAGCACAGGACACACAAGTGCTGCGGAAGACCATCTGTTGAAGATACCTGGAAGGTCAAGAGTACAATCTTAAAAACCATGTTATTATTACTTGCTTAATGGCGACCACCAGGCTTCAGTATCAGTTTCGAAGAATGCCTCAGGCTCTACGTCGTAAAATCTTATGAGGACAGATCGAAATCCCTGGGCCTCACTACTCTTTAAGAAAGAAGGGTACGGGGTGATCTAATTGAAACTGTTAAAATTCTTCATGGGTTCTGCAATCTTCCAGACCTTCTCAACTGCTTCAAAAGAACAGTACACTCCAGGAATATCAGGGGTCACAACTTGAAAATTGTCCGAAGGCCATCACTCACCAACACTGTCTACCACATCCTCGGCAACAGAGTGGTTTCAAAGTGGAACAAGTTGTCCGAGGATGTGGTTAATGCTAGCTCAGTGAATGTTTTCAAAAGCCGGCTGGACAGCTGGTTAAAAAAGAAGAATTTGTGTCTTCTAGGCATTGACTTACAAATAAATGGACGACGGGTCTAATACAAAAACCACGAAAAAAATGTCCCAAGTCAACCTATTTAAACGTAGTGACATGTGAAGGAATATGAAAAAGCTAAAACGTTGAATTTAAATTGTAATGTCATCGCAGTACTGTCTAATTTTGCTTGCTTCGCTGTCAGTCGAACAAACAAAGACTAAAGCGTGAATGACGCTCTGTATACGATTTTAACTCCCTATAAGTTCGGACACTTTTTAGCGCGGACCCGACGTCCATATAATTGTAAGTCAATGCTTCTAGGTCTTTAAGTTCTAGTGTTTTGTGGACTTTAACAAAAGGATTCAGAAGTATTTGTGAATTCGTGGACTTTATAAAAATTCAACACAGCTTTGATATAGGCATATCAGCTTCAAGCTGCTCACCTATTAATAATAAATAAATTAAAAAAAAATGCAGACAGTCAATATTGATCAAGATTGCCAATGTTAAGACAGCAGCAAGGTAAACCTTTTAGGAAGTTCTTCGACGAACTGCTGTTGTGGAGAACATACTCGAGGTGAAAAAGAACAAAGATGGATAAACTTTGATGTTGTCTAAAGCATAATATTATCAGGGCGAATAAAATCACACAAAATGTTAATAAAGGGAGGAAACCATTGACTTACAAATAAATGGACGACGGGTCTAATACAAAAACCACGAAAAAAATGTCCCAAGTCAACCTATTTAAACGTAGTGACATGTAAAGGAATATGAAAAGGCTAAAACGTTGAATTTAAATTGTAATGTCATCGCAGCACTGTCTAATTTTGCTTGCTTCACTGTCAGTCGAACAAACGAAGACTAAAGCGTGAATGACGCTCTGTATACGATTTTAACGCCCTATAAGTTCGGACACTTTTTAGCGCAGACCCGACGTTCATATAATTGTAAGTCAATGGAGGAAACACATAAAGAAGGGATTTAAGGTTCATAGGATGGGAAATACAGGAATTAAAAATGTAAAATTATACTATGACAACTAGTTCGTAGCTCTAAAAATTGATTTTCGAAAAATTGTAAATACTTATAATTTAAATGAATAAATATGACTATGAATTGATGATTCACAGATTTTTAATTCACACCATTAAAAAAGTGGATGATCTTCATTTTATCACAGTTAACAAACAATTAAAAAAAAACAATTAAAATAAACAAGTTCCGTAAACAATATTCACCATTTACTTTCGAAAACACGCCATATGTACAATATCCGTATTACCACAAAAATATTCGCAAAACATGATTTTTGGTGTATTTAAAATATAACAACAACGCTTACCGGGGTCCCAGTTAGGTCTCCAAAGGTTTGTGATAGATTACACTCGTGTAAATTAAATAACTTTATATCAGTGTTTAGGCATACTCTACACGCAATTAATTCTAAAGGGTCATCGTTATCGTCTATATTCTCACAGTCCACAGTCTCTATTTTGACTGTACGTAGTGGTCTCATTGTGTTTATTATTAGTTTTTATTGATAAATCGTCTTATAAGCTAAATTCACTGCTGATTCGACCATTTTGACGCCTTCTTTCACCCTTCTCTCCTATATTGATTTATGTCAAAGTCGCTGTAAGCTTGACGTTTTTCTTTTTAATTTAACTTTTATATGACGTAACGAACGTCCTTGTTTGACGTTTGGGTTCACGTTTGCGAAGATTGTATTTTATTTGAGAATAAATTATCATAAACTATTACATCGAATATGGTATCCTCAAATAATATTTAATATTTCACGTAGATATATTCGAATACCCATATACATTATGTCCTCAATGCACAAATAATAATTTGCCATCGAAATTAGGTGGTAGGTAGAGAAAATTAATTTTAACCTGAAAATAAGCCGAAACTGTCAAAAAACACAACCTTAAAAGTAGTATATAGTTGTAATGTTTTGTTTATACACAAATTGTTCAAACATAGGAAAGTCGAACAAAAATTTATTAAAGATTAAATGTTTTTATAGTTGTAACAGCTGTCGTAAATAATATTAACATTACAAAGTTAAAAAAAGTAATTCTTAAAATTTATTTTGCCGCTATAATTTACACTTAAAATTTTTGATAATTTGTGTTAAAAATGTCCGAAACGCTAAAACTAAATCTGCAATTCGGTGGCGGAGCTGAATTGCTATTCGATAAAATAAAAAAAAGAGAAATAGAGCTTCCGAACTTAAAGAAATATTATCCCGAGAGTGCAAATGAACGATGGACAATACGCGAATTATTACTTTGGATTAAGGATAATCTATTGAGGGAGAGACCAGAATTGTTTCTACAGGTATTGTACATTGTAGATTTGTTTCGTAATTTATTTATACTACTATGTAACTTAATCGATTGGTAATTATAAATATAACACTATGTTAATGATAAAGTGGTAATATTATTGAGTTACTTGTACACCTCATGCCATAAAAATGTCCCAGCTCACACCTCGCCTCATGTCACACCAGTTCGATTTCAACAAAATAATGCAACAATGATCCTGCGCTGCCCGCTTTGTAGCTGATCTTACATCATATAATCCTACTGCCATAGTACTAAATAAAATTAGCATTTATTTATACTATATCATAACACTTAAGTTATCCAATTGATTGATACCGTCAAGTAATGAAAATGTGCTTAATATTCTCTGTCTGTTAAGTTACTGCTGTAGTTGCAAACTTTCTTATCACTACCTCAGTTCATTTGAACTAGGACATTGTACCAAGTCATTTTTTCAAAGCTTATTTGTCTCCCTCAAGCTTATTTGTCCTATCCAACACTACTGTAATGTACAAACAGAGTATAAGTCTAAGTTACAGTCAGATAATCATTTATTGAGTAAAATTTTTTTATTAATTTCATTAAAACTTAATTTTTTAAGCTACTGCTCGTTCACTACGCTGACTTCCCTGAGAAGAACAAGCAAGAAACTGTAGGGGTTGCTCTTTTCAAATAAACTTAAATGCTATAATATAAATACACTTTGAATCAAATTTGTGTGGAATCCTGGGGTCGTATTCCAGAACTGTACTCAATGCTTAAGTCAGGATTTGAGCAGACTTGAGTATGATTTCAAGCACTGGAAATACGACCCTAATGGCAAGGACTTGAGTATGATTTCGAGTGCTTTAAACCATACTCAAATCCTGACTTGAGCATTGAGTAGAGTTCTGGAATACGACCCCTAGACTCATGTTGTCTATCCATACATCTTTATCTAACACATAGTCTACAATTTTGTAATAATTGACTTTTCAATTAAAATACTTTTAATGTATGTTTTAAACTTAGGAAATGATAATCTTAGTATATTCTCTGGAATCTTATTGTAAAAATGTATACAGTTCCCAAAAAAAAATTTTTTTACTTTAGTTAAACGAAATCGTGGTACCTTGACTTTGAACTTAGCTCTAAGGTTAATATTATGGATATCTTCTTTCTTGATGAAATTATGTATATTTTTACAGGCATACAAAATATTTGAGAAAATGTACTGTGATGCCAAAGTCATACACAAAAAGTACTTGGAAATTGCTCTGTAAAGCCTGTAGTTAGTTTTTTGAGATCCATCCATATACTCTGAGATTTAATTTTACAGTAAACAACATCACTCTTCATGAACAGGTTAACAAGGCTCTTTTTGCTTTGTTGTTTATTTTTTAATTGGTGTGGTGATTTTCCTATTTCAGGGTGACTCCGTAAGACCAGGCATCTTAGTGTTAATAAATGACTCGGACTGGGAGCTCGCCGGGGAGCTGGATTATGAGCTAAAGAGTAACGACACTGTAATGTTCATATCCACTTTGCATGGAGGATAGAAATATATATTTTAAGATTTACTTGTTGTTTCATTCTACATACCATTACACCTGTACTTGAAGAAAGTGACTTTGGACTTTCAGTAGCTGTGGTTTCTGATGTATGTTACGGGGAGCCTCTAAATAAAAGAAGGAGTACCCTTGTAAACAAAATTTATTTGGGCGCGGTTCGTTATTTTAAAACCCAACGGTTATTCACTGAACTTTTGCCTTCCTACGACCAGCAGCTGGTACTCCCCTGGCTGTTCCGCCGAAGTAACGTCCGGGGTTGAAGTAACCAGGACAGGACCGTCCGCCGAATAGATGTCCGGGGCACGGTGTCGCTCTCTGGGCTCAGGCCAGCCGACGAGGAGGACGGTAATAAGGTACCGGAACCTCGGACCCAAACAAGTGGGTTTAAAAAACAACGATTTAAATACTTTAAATTACGAAAAAAAATTAACTTTGCGGAAATCGCTATTAGAAGAAAATGCGCGTGCGTCTCTCTTCAAGATAGATTTTAGAGTGAGCCGTCGTCCAAGCGGTAGCGGGACAGCGGCTTGCCTGATACCCCGCAAAGGGGGCGAGGAACCGAACCAGTAGTCGCCTATAAAAAATGGCTCGCGCGCATTCCTCGTTCGATATCTCTAAGTATACGTTCCACTGTTGGACACGGGACTCTTCCGAATACATCCTAAATAAAATAAATAAAATATTATTAATTTACTACGTTACATGTACCATGTGCTTTGTTCACTTGCATCGTTTCATGCTGAGGGCGTTCTCAATCTGATAAGAAATGCATGCAGAGCAATCTCTATGAACAATTTTCCCATTGATTCACCACCGTAAGTTATTTGTATTCAACATGGTGCCCCTTAAGCTCAAAATAAAGGTATAAACCGATATATTTTTCATACATACAATTATTAAAATAAATACATTGAAAAAGTCGTCGGTACAGTCATGCACATAAGTGTTACACATTGAATGAATATAATGCAGACTGCATTATATTCATCATTGAATATAATGTTCCCTTGAGCACTAATTGATAAAACTTATTCAAATTATACAAGGATTAAAACACAACTCCGTGACTGTACGTCGACTTAATAAAAGGATAAGCATTTTTTAAAACACATTTATGGTAATAGTATTTTTAATTTATTTTTTATTTTTTTTACAATACCAAGTGACTTGACGAACAAGTCGTGCACCTGATGGTAAGCTGCCTGTCCGTAACAGTTATAGTGCCACTTAGAGCTTTAAATCTCAAAGATCTGAGGGGCACTGTCCCTGCCCCCGCCACCCGTAGACATAAGTGACAAGATCCATGTGCCTTTAATTTCATCATTTCGCTTGTTACTGTTTTTTTTTTGTTATATTTGAGGTCATGACACATTGAAGTTTTTTGTTGAAAAAGGAACTTTTCGGTTTTACAGAAATTGTTTTCTATTTCGATTTACGCCAGGCGCCATCTTCTTAGCATAATGGAAACTACTAGAAAAATACCATTGTGTGACGGATACTCTTGAATAAACCAAACAAATGTTTCAGAAAACAACCCTCATAAGCAAATAGAGGGACGCAGTATAATAACGTCACGTAAGGGTGCACATGGGGTTAGGAATGTCAATCGACACCCGTGATGCGGTGTCATAAAAACGCGTGGCTTAATAGGATGACTTGAAGGGCGGGCGAGGAATGAAATTTGAGGTTGGTTGTGTGTTTTTTGTTATGAAATCAGTTTTACAAAATTGGTTATATTATAATAAATTTTTTCATAGCATATTTTATCGAAATATTTTTAAATCAACAACAAAACTTTAACACGTTCAGCTCGGGGTGCACCACCGGTCGAGCACAGACAATTGGACCATCAGGCGGGCGCTATGTACCACTGGTGGTCACACAACACTTGACTTTTGGTAAATTAAGAAACCCAGACCGTCTTGAGAGAAAGTGCTAAATGCATCTTTCCCGCTCTATAGAACAGTCAAATTTTCGTAGTGTCACTCAGGAGTGCGATACTGTGTGAAATAGTAAAAAAAATTAGGGTTAATAAAAGTATTTATTTGAAAAAAAGACCTAGAATAAATGTACTTCATAAAAAAACTGGAATAAATAAATCAATTTTTTTTCTGATACATTGTATTATTATGTATGTATCTTATTAGGTACCTATGATTATTAGAATACAAGAACACAAGATATTTATTCGTTGTACAATGTAATTAACAATGCAGGTCTTATAATATATTATTTATTAGATCGTACATTTCACCAAAACTTGGCATGTGAATATTTTATACAATGATTATTTCACTTTAGAAGTAGCATTCATTAAAGTTAAATCAATAGTAGAAATAAACTACAACAATTGGAATTTAACCAGAAAATAAGATGTCAAAAATATAACATACAAGAAAAAACCAAATATAAAGATACGACCCAAGCATATAGAAAAATTCGTGAGGTCCGCTGGTTCGTTCCGTGGCTTTGTTGGTATAGCGTCTGGCACGGTAAGCTAGAAGACGTCGGTTCGAATCCGGCCGGATCGAAGGAATTTTTTCTGAGTGTTCGATCTTTGTATTAGTAATTTAAAGTTATCAAGTAAAAATCGTTTCTACATGACTTTGCTGTGATTCCGAGCTTACAAGCGGAGTACAGTTTTCGTCAGACATATTTTTATGTATACACGAGTTGGGTTTTGAGGCGGGAATCGCGCAAAAATGCAGACGTGTTTTTACTATTTATTTTTTATTTACTCATTCCGCCTGACAAGTCTTTTGGTTGACGGGGTGATGATGTACCACCGGCGGTCACGTGAAAATTTTTCCCGCCATACCACAAATTATGGTTATTTTCACAGACCATTTATATACTATTTTGATCCCGGTCTGGAACGTGTTAATGCCTGAGATTCGACAGAAGTCTTACTCTTATGTTATAACAGAGTTTTTATTGACAAACCTAAATTCGTAACGGTTACAAAGTTTCCATAACGATGCGTGTATAGATTCAGAACCTTATTTTTTGTTAAAGTATGTAAGGACACTGAAATTATTAAATCAACTATCGTATTGAGAATTCTTTATACAAAAAATTTCATCAATCATCAATTCCTTGCTTTATGTTATATTTTTGATAGAACATTTTAACTTAAGGCTCGTGAGACGTGCCCGCGACCGACGACCATTGGCCGTTAGACTTGCAGCGATCAGTCGTCGCAAGTCGCTTGTGACTACTGCTTTATAAATTAATGTTATTAGATTATTACATAATTAATTAAAATTATAATAATGGACCCAGATAGGTTAATTGATGCAGTTCGTAATCGCCGCAGAATATTAATTGGATGAATAAATCTCCTTCTGCTTATCCTTCCTACGGCACGGACCCGTAAAACGGATATTTCCAACAAAAAGTTTTGATATTATATCCATTTTCCCTGTAGATACGATAATTATTCGCAAATTCACTAAGCTACCGGCCGGTCGCCGGTAGTGTTATGTCGCTAGTCTCCCGCATGCTGCACTGTACTTCGTTGTTAGAAGTCGTTGCGAGTCGTTCGACGCGACCGCAGTCGCAACACATCACCGGTACACTGCACGAGCCCATAGCTTATTAGAAATTGATAAAACTGTTTCAATTTAAAATAGAACTAATAATTACCTATCTAACTTTTTTATATTATAAAACCGAACTCAAAAGATTGCTTATTCTCTTTTGCAGTGTTCGTTACATCTATTTACCAAGTTTTATTCCAGTTGACGGAAAGTGGGTGAAATCTAATAAACCGGATTCACCCCCTAATTTGCCACACTCGGAAGTGGAATATTTCCTTCAAATTTGAATGGAACCAGTATTCAGTTACATCTTTTCTAATAAAAAAAAGAGTCATCGTAACTTTTTTTATAAAAAATGGACCTCAAAAGTTTGTGGAATCACATTTATCAAGTTTTATTGAAATGGGCTACCGGAAAGTGCTCAAAACCGGATTCATCCCCTAGTTTGCTACCCTTACAGGTGGAATATTTTCTTCAAATTTAAATTGGACCAATACTGAGGTGCCCTCTTTCCAACAAGTAAAGAGTCAACAAAAT
The DNA here is from genome assembly GCF_003589595.1 of Hyposmocoma kahamanoa. NCBI lineage: Eukaryota > Metazoa > Arthropoda > Insecta > Lepidoptera > Cosmopterigidae > Hyposmocoma > Hyposmocoma kahamanoa. Next base: position 990,046 of record NW_020654229.1, on the reverse strand, counting down.
CATACAATATTGAGAACCTCTTCTTCTTCTTACTTTTTTGAAGTCGGTTAAAAAATTATGCACATGGTCGATTTGTCGCGACAATTATATTTTCTTTGCTCGATTCATGAAAATATAAAATGACAATAAATAGATAAGTAGCATAAGAGCCACCTTACCTATTCCTGCCGCCAAGCAGTAACGTGAGCATTACTGCGTTCCGGTTTGGAAGGGTAAGGGTGCTGGTGAAATTCCAGGCACATGAGACTTGTCAACTTATGTCTCAGGGTGACAGGCGCAGTGGCGGTTGGATCTTTGCTATATAAATCTTTGGTGGCATTCTAACTGTTATGGACAGACGTGGCGCTTACCACCAGACACAGCACGTGCTCGTCCTATCACATGGTGTCATAAAAAAATGCGAGTTCGAAACAATTTATTCTACTGGAAAATATGGGTTTAATATCAAATCCCACGTATTAAATATGATGACATTTTATATAGTATTTTAACCCCGTGTCAGACTGTGGCCTTCTGATGTCACGCCACTGTAATTGGCTAAACTCTGACGCGTCGGGGTGCATGTCAAAAACTGGAGCACAGTGACGGATTAAGGTTGTTTATTCAAGGGCCCTTTATTGGTTACATATTAATTTTCAATTAGGTGAGATTCTGGATAAAAGCAGGCCTATCTTTAATCTAGTGAGACAGAGTTGGTCAGTTGAGTCCTTCTAAGAGAAGGGAACAGTAGGTGTTTAATAGTAGTAGAACTCGTGAAAAGTGCGTTCAGGGAAGTACTGCCACCTTACCTATTTCTGCCGCTAAACAATAATGTCATGGCAAAAGGCGCAAAATAGAATATCTTGGTCTCGTGATCAGGAACGATGGATACATGCCGCTACAACTGATAATGATGGGCAAAGTGCAGGGAAAGAGACGCGCTGGGTGAAGAAAGACATTGTGGCTGCGGAACATCCGGGAGTGGCCCGGCATTGCCTCTGTTGAACAGCTGTTCCGGTTGGCTGTTGATAGAGACAAATACAGGAAGCTGACGGCCAACCTTCAGGATTGAATAGTCACTGTAAGAAGAAGAAGAAGCAGTAATGTGTGCATTATTGCGTTGCCGTTTTCAAAGGTATACAGGCACTTGGGACTTGACAACTTCATGTTTTAGGCTGACGGGCGCAGTGGCATTGCCCTCCAGATCTTTACGCTGTAAAGCTTTGAGTAGCATGGCAATTGCTATGGACAGGCGTGTCGTTTATCACCAGGTGCACTTAAATAATTAAGAGTACTAAGAGGTTTGTTTCAAAAAATCAAATATACGCGATTTAAATCCGGAAAAATGGTTTCATTTCCTAGAATTAAGAGTAGTTAATAGATTGTGGAACTGCTTAAAAAAGGTAGATGAAAATAATAAATATATACGGTGAAAAGAAAATATTATGCGAGTAGAGGAAGCGAGTTTGTAACGTCAAAATCATAGTGTACCTTATCGCAGTTTCGGTCTACCCCAGTGGGAGGCAAGCGTGATAGTATGTATGTAGAAATAGCTTTACACAAGTGAGTTATTGTGTTTATAATATTACTTATAAAAAGAAATTATAAAAAACCAAGTTCATCCCTGTCCTTGTCAGTCATCATCTCAAAAAATGAAAAGGGGCGACCCCTCGATTCGCACCCTTGTTTGTAAAGGGCAGTATACACTCAACGATAAAAGTGTTTGCTCGAACTAAACGATTAATCAAAGTTAAATTGACTATACTAATATCTCTTAACTTGCGATATCCATAACTACTGTACTTTGTTTTAAGGTCGAAATTTGAAAGTGAAAATTCGATATTTTGTTTTTTTGTTTAAAGGATACTGAAACAAATCTAAAAATTATTTAAAAAACAAAAACTCGACACGCGAACAAATTATCTGGAAAGATAAAAAAAATATTCCCTTCCTCACTATTTTGATTATTTTTAGCCTATGACACTCTCACAATCAAGACGAACCTAACGACACCTCATATGTCAAAATCCATCAAGCTGTTTAGGCTGTACAGTGTGAAAAAGAAATGGACATACATATGTATATACACTTGAAAAACATAACCTTAATAAAAAGTAGTACTGTTGCATCCGAGAAAAACAAGATGTCCTAAAATATTCGCTCCAGTCCTGAAATAACTAAAAAATAATTAATAGTGGAACGCTTGGCAACAACCTCACATGTGCCTCAATTCTATTAATATTCTTTGAAATGGCAGGGCATTGTGATTGTTCCATAAAGATTTCCCCCCCGTCAAAAAAAAAAAAAGGGCATTGTGATTCCATTGAGGCTACATTAAGATTATATTGCAATTATGATATTATTTGTTATTCTGTTAAAATCTAATTGCAATAATAATTCAGTTTGAATAGAGTGTCAGTGGAATGCAGTGACGATATTCATTCATTCATCATTCAATCAATAACGATCGAAACCGCCTTTTTTATTCTTTATTTATTTCTGAATTTGACTGCCTCCGTGGCCAAACGGCTACCATGCTGGACTGCCACGCAGAGGTCTCGGGTTCGATTCCCGGGCCGAGAGAAATTGTGTTGTTATCTATGTGTGTGTCCATGACACCTGCGACACAGGGTTTCCCTAGTGCGGGTCTATATTGAGTGTGTTCCTTATTCGTTATTATTTTTTGGGGGCTTTGATCGTTATTGAACATGTCAGCCCCATTAGAAAATCAATAAATAGGTACCTCAAAAAAACTTAATAAAATCCAGACAGATAAATCAAAAGACTACCCAACCAAACATTTATACAAAATCTTCGCGGCACTACATGTTAGCTCCGATAAAACAGATTGAAACCACCCAACATTAAATGTACGGAAACCAGTCTGAACACATTCCATGAGCAAATGATGTACATCCACTAAAACTACTATGGAAATTTGCATCTATTATATTATTATATCATCTATATCCGCGCGGATGCAGTGCTTCTAACAGTGGCTAATTTGAACGCGCCCTTAACTTTTAGCAGAAGATACTCTATCCACACACAACTGAGATGATTTAAAATTAGCGGACGACAGATTAAGCGACGATGTTCGTCACTACTGTATAAATGTACTATTTATGAGAATAGTAAGTAGTAATTCATTTGTGAAAAATAGTGACAGACATAATATTTAAATGAGAAATATAAACAAAATGACAAAGACGACTGTCGTCTTCACAATGTCTCGAATTCATTTAAAGGGAGATGTATACGCTTCTGTAATACCTTTTATAATCAGTGATGCAAACGCGTGATTGCATCGATACAAACGCGCGATCCATCGATGCAATCACCTTTAAATGCACTGACACTGCCTCTCATCAACTTAAACGTTCCTCGTAGAGTTCCTAAGGTCCCCATTGCGAAATCATTTGTTTTGTCTAGTAGCCAAACTAATCTCGGAAGGCATGCCCCTTGAACAGACTCATGCAGTCATACAATGACTTGACTTTGACCAGAGACAATGACATAGACATCTTTCATGTAGTGAACACTAAACAGTTTATTCGCATGTGCAAGCAATTGTTTCATCCCTAAATCTTTTATAATCAATTATTTCTGTAATTGTAATGTGTGTAATTTTTTTCAATGATTATTTTAGATTATTCTTTGTGTCATATTGACTTGCCGGGTGCACGAGTCTTTCACTTGCGGTTATCCCTTGCTTGCGTTGGCTGGGTCACGGCGTAGAAATCTGTCTTCCGCGCAAAGGCTTTCATGAATCTTCCGCTTTGCGTTGCGTAGAGACTTGCGCGCATGCGCGGCGCCTTGTCTTTGCTTTGGTTTTATTGGACGCTGGTGCTCTGTGATTGACAAGTAGTGCTGTACTCCGCAAACGTTGCCTGTTGCTTGCGTGGATATATCAAACATGCTAGATATCAAAAACACGCAAAGCAAAGAAATCCAACACAAAGCAAGCGCCCGGCGCAAGCGAGGGAATCGTGAGCAATCCTACCTGTGCACACAAGACAGATCTTTGCGTATGCGCGAAACAAGTCACGCAAGCAAGCGAAAAACGCAAGTGAAAGACTCGTGCACCAGGCATAACTCTCAATTTTTAGCGCTGTACATACTTTGTATGATGAACGTGTGTATATTTCTAAGATCATTTTGTGTTAAGTTAATGGTGTTTCTTTCAATAAATAAATAAATCCCAAGTGTACCTATGCAATCGTTCGTTTGTATCGATGCAGTCACGCGTTACATCGTGTTTTCATCGCTGTTTAAAATCGCGCGTGTGTGTGTGTGTAAAGGTAGACGATTAGCCACTGCATCACTACTACATGGCATAATAAGAAATAAGAAAATAAATAAATATCATAAGTCAATGTATATGGATCACAGCTTTTTTAGCTGCAGATCATATTATTTTATCATAACTTGAATTTGATTGTGAAAATTTTCATTAAAGAGAAATAGTTTCGTTTCCTATGTGTAACAATCGCGAAAACCTAAGAATTCGATGTGAAAATATTATTTTACTTATGTTGAAATATACAGATAAGGTACAATAAAAGCTTAAATATTTGTAACTAAAATTAGGATTAAATTATATGAATAAAATTGGATCTTCGCGGCAAAAGGTGCCCAAGATGCTGGCAGCGTTCTCTCTATATATGGATATGCTAATGCCTAGTCACGTATCCCTTGAGTTTCAAAGACAGTCTATTGATTTTTTGGATAACATTGTTTGCTTCTATAATTAGATTCCAGTCCATATTAAAAACTTGCCATTCTCCAGGTCTTAAAGGTCATTATACAACTTTCGCGTAATTGGATGACAAAAATCCTTGCTAATGTCCCGTACAGCTCTTGCAGGTAGTCTCTGTTTGAAATAAATTTGTAAATGATAAATGTATACAAATGTTTATTTACAAATAGCAATCCCTATCGTTTCGTGAAATTTCTTCTCATGGGATCAGCCTGCTAGATCGTCACAACTTTCAAGAATTAAACGTCGTTACCATAGATTTTTGTTGTATAAGTAAACCTTTAGTATAATGACAAATTTTGAATATCAACCGGAGTCTTAATAAAAAAGAGTAAACATTGCTTGAATGAGCGTATTCATGCTAACGGTGATATGTTCAACAAAGACTACATCATTCATTCAATGTGTAACAGTTGCGTGCACGGCTATACCCACGTACAGTCACGCAATTGTGTTTTAATCTGTACATAATTTGATTACATAGCATTTCGGGCCTTAACTTCATTTAGTATGAATGTTGAGTAACATTTAAAAACATGGCTCGGCAGCCATGTTTTTAAATGTTGTCGTCGGCACAAATAACTCGGTTCATATATTACATTGATTTTACTCGAGTGAAAGTATTTCATTGGTGTGTAATGAAAATAACTCGAATTTTATTGTGAAATATAATAACTTTATTTATCACTAACTGTTGCCCGTGGCTTCGTCTGCATAGAATTAGAGTTCTCGAAATTTAGTAGAAAGTGTTATTCTTAGAATTAAAGCAGTAGAGCTCCTCGTGAAAATGTTCGTCCAGAGAAGTACTGCCTTATCTTGTTAAGCCGCCAAGCAGTAACACATTACTGCTTGGCGGCATATATTAAGTTTCTCTTCGGCGGCCATTTTGAATTCGTCGTCTTGGATTAATTTCGATACAGGACCACTATTACCCACTATGACATTCCTTCGAGCACATTGTACCTATCTGTAATAGTATCCGTGACAGAAGGCTACGAAATTTGTTATGCGGCACCTGTTTATTTGAATTTCAAACATTTTTTACTTCCGCCGAAATTACCTGCGATGTATCACATAAAAGTGCACAAATATCCCCTCCATATACTATAGGTTATGCAGACCGCTGATCACTGTTTCATATTTTCCACATTCAGGTCTTGTCATATTTGATTCTTTGGAACCTATCCGCGTACGACGCATGTGAGCATTAATGTGTTCCGGTTTCGAAAGGTAAGGGTGCTAGTGAAATTATAGGCACATGGGACTTATCAACTTATGTCTCAGGGTGACGGGCGCAGTGGCACTGCCCCCAAAATGTTTCACAACTATCGCTTACCACCAGGAGCACGACTTGTTCATCCCGTCACTTAATATTATAGAGATAATCTCAGTACAGTGTACTAAAAAAACCTACCTCAAAAATCATTAATCCCCTAGTTTACCACCCTTATAGGTGGAGTATTTTCTTCAAATTGAAATGGGACTACAAGTGGTGAAGGTTCCTTCTTTCCAAGAGGAACAAGAGGACAAAAAGAATCATCAAAATCGGTTCGGTTCGCAAGGTCATCGCGTAATATACAAAAAAAAGTACAGTCGAATTCGAAACTCCTCCTTTTTTAAAGTCGGTCAAAACATAGCAAACTCAATGGAATTGACATTTTTCAATGAAAAAACAAACTTTAGGCGTCAATATCTCCAAAATTGTTATCCGTTAGTTATTATTTTAATTTTATTAGAAATAGAAATAGAAATAGAAACCATTTATTGTAACGCCACATTATAAAAAAAAAACACAAAAACAAAGACTAATACTTATAACTAAGACAGAAATAACACAAAGAACAGCGTAAAAACATTTCAACAACAAGTTGCATAATACTATACTGACATGTGTGCGGCTGTGGCGTGTACAAAAGGATCCCATTCAGCTAAAGTCACAACCAAGGCTAGGTTGTGACGCTGGTTTTCAATGGGCCCTAGCCGAGTGAGTGAGAGTGACGGACGTATGCGTCCCGGAACAGATAATAAAATAAAATAAACTACGTAAATACTTATATCATGAGTGTGTATAGTGTTATTGCAGTGTGTACTCTTATATCGAATAAATACTTACATAATCTTTGCAATATATACATACCATACAGGTATAAGTGTGTGTAGTGTGAAAACAAATTAATAAAATATTTAATACATATTTAAAGTACATCACTTCAAATATATTAAACAAGATTATCTATTTTCGTAAAATAAAAGTTCTTTGACTTCAACATTAAACAACTCTTGTTCTTACGCAGTTACTATTTCGAATAATGCTATGTGAATTAACATGTTTAAATGTTTAATTATTAAGTGTGATTATTAAGTTAAATAAAAATATACAATTAAAATAACGTATCACTGTTATAAACATCATTCCATTATCATATTTTATTAGAAGTAATTCAATTGACTCTAAAAATAAAAATAAAAGATATAGGAGCGCAAGATCCGCCATATTTGACTAAGATGTTGTGAACTTGTGATCGAGAAGGAAATATTAGCGTAGATGTTTTTATTGTGCTTTGAAGTGTAATTTACCAATTTATTAACAAAACTACGAGTCATAACCTGTTTTGTTCATGAATCTGTTAGCTGCACGGGCGCCGAACGAGTTACGGGAGAAGCGCGGGGAGGGGTCCCTAGCTAACACAATATAACAAGACGCGGCCACAAATTAGAAATATATATAGGACGCCACTCGCTCATTTGAAGGCCTAATCTAATTAGGACTAGTGAATTACAATACGCTATAATGTGCAGTTTTATATACCATTATGTAAGTATAACGATTCAATAATTCCGCTTTTGACTTTTACAAATTACTACCAATTGTATAATGATTAATGAATTACTTGTAATATAACATTAAACTTATAATAGGGGTTTAAATATGAAATTGCCGATTTATTTTACTGGCCACTTTAAATTAAAATTAAACCTGTATGGTGTTATTGTATGTTGTTATACCTACCACATCCATGCAACATCGACCATGGCTGCCAACTAAAAATCAGCGCGCGGTATATTGCGCCCCGCATATGCTGAGGTGGTGACCTATTCGGTGGGACATGCAGGTAGCATACAATGATTGGTTGTTTTTTGTTAAGCCTAATTTTTTACTCCGTATTTAAAAATTTTTTTCTTCATGTTGTTGCCTTCGTCGAATAAATGATTTTCGCGCTTGAAGACCGGCTAACCTACCGGTAGGCGGTTGAATAAGTAAAACAGATAGTCAGTTATGCTCGACACACATTTATTTACTTCGTAGTTTCGTAATGCCTACACTAAAACGTGCAGACACTTCCCAGAGTCTTCAGGCACTAGCCAGGGGGGTCGATAGTGCGACCAGGGTTGAATCCGAAGTCCCGTCTCCCGGAGTCCGTGCAAATACGTGGAAAACCTGCAACACGTAGATAGTGGGCTGCAGCACCGGTCTTAGGGGATTCGTGGTCCGGAACGTGGACCCTGGGAATAAATCCAACGCGTACCGCCGTCAATCACTGCAGAGAAGTACCTAAACGAGTATGATTGTGGCGGTTACGGAAACCAGGGGGTCTACTCTCGATCTCTGTCCGAAACAATTACTGCCAATAAGCAATACTTGACCAAATGAAAAGACGCGTGATGCGAATGAAGGTTCTTCTTAATACTTGTCTTTTAATTGTGTCGAATGTTACTTATTTGACAGTAATTGTTTCGGACGGAGATCGAGAGTAGACCCTCAGATACGGAGTGATAAATTGAACAAAATAAATAACTAGAATTATAATTAAAGCTGAAAGATATAAAACTAACCGCTGTGCAATTTTAGAACAATATAACCATTGACTTACAATTATATGGACGTCGGGTCCGCGCTAAAAAGTGTCCGCACTTGTAAGGCGCTAAAATCGTATACAGAGCGCCAAACTCCGCTTTAGTCTTCATTTGTTCTACTGACAGCGCGATACTGCGATGACATTACAATTTAAATTTCGAATAGGTTGACTTGGGACATTTTTTTCGTGGTTTTTGTATTAGACCCGTCGTCCATTTATTTGTAAGTCAATGAATATAACTAATTAATTAAATAGAAGCGAGCTAGCAGTGTAGTTATACAATTATAGTTTACTAAATATTTAAAAATGATGCACATGCAAAGGCTGATTAAAAATGATAAAGCGAAATTGAATAGCCGCCATTTTGGAGTGCAGCAACATGAATAGTTATGGCGCGAATCGCTGCACCGTTAAGCTAGCACACAAAAGAATACGTCTGTTCACACTTACCCAATAACGGGGAAGAAAAGACACTGGATTTCGTTTGTTCAGGTAAATTATTCATTACTACTTGTAACAATTTTATATTAACGACCGTTCGGAACGGAGCTAGGTTAGAAACAAATGCGGTGGAGAAGGGCACGCGCTACTCGCTTCGAGGTCCGTGGTCGAATGAATCTCATCGGCAGCGGCAGCGAGCCAACGAATGAACGAACTCACGATTCATATCATAGCGTGGCGTCAGCTAGTGTTGTAGTCGAGTCGACAAAATTTAGTGACTTGTTATCGATTTTTAAATTTACTAATGTGTACAATTTTAGTTATTTATGATTATCATAAATAACGCTACATTATTCTATTCTATAAAATACCGGTAGTATTTTCTACTCACAGAAATTAACTTACGGCTTTAAAAAATATATGATGATGAATATGATGAATAATTCCATGTTATGATATGAAGTAAAGCGTTATAAGCTCTGTGATGCAGGTATATGTAGCGTGCACGTCCTGGTCGTTGGCTTTGCCTCGTCTTCATCGATTTGTATACAACGAAGTAGCAAATTTGATATTTGAATAGAATATAATACAATGATTGATTTTATATCATACCGATCCACAATAGTATTAGTAAAACAGTAAGCTTTTCTTATAGGAACCATTTGTTCCATATAACTGCCTTAGGTTGGCTGGAAGAGATCTCTTTTAGAGATAAATGCACCTTTGCTCACCTTTTCTTAAATTAATATTTCTGTTGTATTTATTTGGGGCAATAAAGAATTTATCATGGCGCAGGTGACAGGTGTTGGTGGTTACCACTTCGCCATGGTAGTTTGGGTGGAGAATGATGGACGAGTCGTGGGTTGGTAAATGACTGTCTTATATTTTGTATGACCTACTTATTTATACTAATTTGGTACGTGTGTTTTATGCTGATTCACAAAGTATGGTTGTTACTTTTGCTTGCACTAAGACTTGTCTGAATGTCGGAACAGGGTTAGACATTCTGGCATGTCTGTGGCTGCTACAAAGAATATATAATAGTACATACACACTATAAAGTGTGTTTTTTTTAAATGGGACAGTACGGGGAAATATGAAGCTATAGGATGTACAGAAACTGTCGTAAGTCATTCTGTCTTTTTTGTGAAAACAATTTTGGCAAGGTAAATTTTTTTGGTTAAGCGTGAGTTGTTCATGAAAATGAACAAAATTGATTTTTTTTATGCTGATTAACTCAGCGTCATGTATCATTTAATTGTATTCGAAGAAAAAAATTGGACATGTCCCAATTTGCCTGCTTATCAGTATTTTACAGGGTATATCACGGAGAGCGTGCGAAGGAATTACACGACTTGATTCCGCCTTCCCCTTTCCATCATCGGGAGACTAGATGTGGGCTGGGATTCCACCCCTGTTGTGGATATTTGTTGAAGCGTTACGCTTTCACATTTATATGGCGAGCGGCTAGAGAGTGGAATTCCCTACCTGCAGATTTATTCCCCGAACGCTATAACTTGGACCTTTTCAAGGTGACATTGAATAGGCATTATTTAGGTGTACATGCTACATCGTGGACCTCATCATCACTTTCCATCAGGTGAGATGGAGGTTAAATGCGCACCTTTTAGCAGCAGTAGAGCTCTTTACCTATTTCTGCCGCCAAGCAGTAATAGCATTACTGCGTTCCGGTTTAAAAGGGTAAGGGTGCTGGTAAAATTACAGGCACATGGTTCTTGTCAACTTTATGTCTCAGGGTGATGGGCGCAGTGGCAATGCCCATCAGATCTTTGCGATTTAAAGCTCTGAGTGGCACTGCAACTGTTATGGACAGGCGGAATCAAATTATGCAATTCCATCGCACACTCTCAATCTATTAAGTGCCGCCTTCAAAATGATAGCTCGGAAGAAAAACTTTAAAGTATCAAAACCAATGAATCCACTTATGTCTTGGTTCATAGTCTACTCTCTTTCCCATTATGTTAGGTAAGATCATAACAGGTGACTACTTCAATACGGAAATAGAACACGTAAGTTATTATTTAACCGTTTCTAATGGAGACTTGCGCTTTGAAATGTTTACAAATACAGGGTGTCATTTTTATTGGTATGCGAAAACGTGTTATTTGGCATTCCATCTAAATGTATGTAGTATATTTGCGAAAATATTAATCAGTTGTACCCTTTTTGCGTATTCCAAATCCCTAATATTGCTTTGCAGAAATTGTTACATGACAATAAGACCGCATGCTACGTATTAACTTATTATTGTTATAGATAAATTACTTGTTTGTGTAGCCACTATAATGTAATGAGCAGTAAATAAATAATATTCCATTAATCTATTCAATGTAACTACCTTATTAACCGATGTCAAAAAAGGAGGAGGTTCTCATTTCGACTTTATTTGTTTGTATGCATGTTACGCGTTTACTCCGACAATAAATAATATGTATACACCGAGTATATAACCAGAAATAGAGACGAGTTAAGGGCCTTATATTCCTGGTAACTCATCAGTGATACATCAATTATAAATATCAAATCTCATTTGCACTGAAATATAGATAGCGTCAAGAACTGACCTGTGTGTACGTCTCCGTACACTCCAAAAATATTCTGTATTTATTTTAATAATCTCAGTGCAGAGTACTAAAAAAACCGACCTCAAAAGTACGTGGAATTACATATAATTACCAAGTTTTATTGAAATCGGTCACTAGAAAGTGCGCAAACCCGGATTCATCCCCTAGTTGGCCACTATACGGAACTTGACACAGGAGATAATAAAAAACGGTTCGCACGACTTTTGAGTATATTGAGAGAGAAAAACGCAAAACGCCTTGAATTGGAGAATAGCAAAACCAACCATTAAAATAATTGCTCCTTAAGTAAAATTTAGGCGCTATTTATAAAAATGAATGTTCATGCGTGATCAGCCACCCTTAGAGTTGGATGATTTTATTAAAAATGAAATGAGGCCACTATGGAGGTACCCTCTTTCCAACAAAAAAAGAATCACGAAAATCGGTTCACAAATACCGGAGTTATCGCGTAACATACATACAAAAAAAACATACAGTCAAATCGAGAAGGTTCTCCTCCTCCTTTTTTTAAAGTCGGTTAACAAAGATAATATCTCTAATAATGGCGTGCTGTATCAAAACATCTAATTATAAAACAAACGTAATTAATTTTCATCGGTGATTGAATATTAAATATGTAATTTTGCAATTTTCGTCCATTATAGCAAAGCTCAAGTTAACTGGTCGATTTGAAGTGTAACGATTGACAACACCCATTGACGACACCCGTCAATTGTTTCGAACTCGGGCTGGCCAATCGGAGCGCTGTTGTCAACGTAATGATATGGCAGAATAGTTCTCAAACAAATTAAATGACATTTCGTCTCTATTTCTGGTTAAATACTCCATGTATGTACAGGTACAACAACTTTTAAAAAATCTTCGTGGTTTGATTTTTTCTTTCGTGGGCAGTGTTGCCGTTTTAGTGACTTAGTCGCTGGATTCGGTGAATTTTAAGAATGTTTGAAAACGAGCTTTTTGTGACTCACATACTATTTTAAAATACGTGACCGTGACCTGTGTAAATGAAATTAAGCAGTAGTTATACGTATGTCTGATTTTCGTGCTTAACACTGGTAACACTATATAGAATCAGGCCGAAAAAGACGCTTATTTGCATGCCTCTAATTAATATACTATTTATTTTAGAATATTAGTGTTGTTAATTTGTTTTTTATTGTATCAATAATAATTGCACACGCACGCACGCACACACCTTCACACACACATACGCGCACCATCACACACACATGCACACACTCATTTATCCACACACCCTTGCGCCTTAAGTCTATTAATAAAGTCATTTCTTGATGTAACTATCTAAGTATAAGTAAGCTGTACTTGTCTTTGGTCCGGAGTGTGGAGGGGCTGGTGATCTGTAATACAGGTCTCCTAGTACGGATCCCAGTCTCTCACACAGACTTAAATATTGTACTATTTAGATAATTAAGTACTGTTTTTGTATTTATACTAAGACTTTGCGAGAGAAACAATAAAAATTTATTATTATTATTATTATTATTATTATTATTATTGTTATTATTATTATTATTATTATATTATTATTGCAAATAATTGAATATCAATTCAATAAAAATTTAAAATACAGTGAATAGTGACATCTCTCGCCAGGACTAGTAGCTGCAAAGGTACTAACTGGGTGATGAATCTTTCATAGATTTCTCATAGATGGCGCTACGACTAAAAAGTTGTTGAAAAACCAAATACAAATACACGACGCAAGCACATAGAAAAATTCGTTGGGTCCGTTGGTTCGTTCCGTGGCTTAGTTGGTATAGCGTCTGGCACCGTATGCAAGAAGACGTCGGTTCGAATCCGACCGGATCGAATACAAATATTCGATCTTCGTATTAATGGTTATTTATTTATTATTTCGTCCACAATACCTCAAAAAGTGAAATTAAATAAACCTATATGATCGCCCAGCTATCTCCGTAAATAACAGCGAACAACGTGTGACAGAGAACAATGTTTCACAAAATTGACCGTTACTCAGGATGTGCCGATCGTGCTATAGCATATGGTTCTTGTCTTGACTAACTGCTGGTAATTTGTTACCGCAACGTGTTTTCTTTCTGGCATTTCACCTCTTAAGCTACATCTCTTGTCAAACTCATCCTGTCAACTTGGTGGCGGTTAATATAATTACGTCGCCAATTCATTGATAACATAATAGAACGGATATTTTTTGAGACAGTTTTTGTGTAATAACTCCATACAAATTAATTCAAAGATTGAACACTGAAAAATTTTTTCGACCCAACGGGAGTTAAACCCCCCACCATACTGTAGCGTAGTATAGCTCTTACCAACTGAGCTACGGGTCAAGTTGTCGAGTTGTCGAAATTCTCATATGTGTTTTTGTTAAATATCTTTGTACTGGATGTTTTGGCATTCTAACGGAGATTAAACTTTTTTAACCTATTAGGCAATGAAACTATTTTTCCCGATTTAAATCGCGTGTATTTGTTTTTTCAAACAAACCAATGTTTCGGGCCCTTTACAAGTCCCGTGGTCACGGTTGACTAAGGTGGTACAGTCATCAAACAGTTATGTCTATGTATTAACTGCCTCCGTGGTCGAACGGTTACCATGCCGGACTGCCACGCAGAGGTCCCAGGTTCGATTCCCGGGCCGGGAGAAATATTTGTATGACCTACATTTATTTCTCTCGTGAGTTTGGGTGTAATTTGTGGTTGTCTATGTGTGTGCCCATGGCACCCGCGACACAGGGTTTCCCTAGTGCGGGGCTATGTTGAGTGTGTGCGTTATTATATTATTATTATAATGTTTATGTATTAATTAATCTAATATTAATGCAAACCACCCTATTTTTTTCGCTATAGTTACAAAAGTTATTAATTAAATACCTTATTTTTAATTTTACAAAGAAACATTCCAATTTACGCTACATTATTTTACAAATTATTTTATTGTAACAATATGAATTTTTATTAAGTTAAAGTTGAGTTTTAATCGAGTTCAAAAAAAGGAGGAGTTTCTCAATTCGACTGTATGTTTTTTTTATGTATTTTACGCGATAACTCTGGTATTTGTGAACAGATTTTCATGATTCTTTTAGTGTTCGAAAGAGGGTACCTCCATGGTGGTCCCATTTAATTTTGAAGAAAATCATCCACCTCTAAGGTTGGTTGTTCACGCATGAAGATTCATTTTTATAAATAGTGCCTAAATTTTATTATAAGGAGCAATTATCTTAATGGTGGATTTTGCTATTCTCCAATTCAAGGCGTTTTTCTCTCTCAATATACTTTGAGTAGTGAGAACCGATTTTTATTATCTCCAGTGTCAAGTCCTGTATAGTGGCGAACTAGGGGACATTTCAATAAAACTTGGCAAATAGACGTAATTCCACGTACTTTTGAGGTCGGTGTTTTTAGTACTCTGTACTGAGATTATTATTTTATTTATTTATTATTTTTATTTAAATGTAAACCTGCAAATGTATTTCTTACAACAGAACACGAGTCTACTTCAAACTAGGTTAGATTAGGCAGTTTAACTTACAATTAATTTGTTAAATTCAGCGTAATCCTCATTCCATTGTTTGAACCGCAAGGTTAATCTCGTCTTGATGACAATTAAGATGTTCATATAGAACATATCCTGCTGTTACAATAGTGTTGTAACCAAAATATGTTAAAATCAAGATTACACTAAAATTACACATTAAAATGATCTTAGAGCACAAAGTGAAATACAAAAAATGCATTGTATATACAAATTTGCAAGCTGACTTCGCATCATATTTCCTTAAAACATAACGACTTAACTCAAAATTTTTTGTGAGTGTGACAAAACAGTCATTACTCAGAATTTCTTTCTACATTTTTCCCCTTTCGTTTTTAGATAATTTGGCAAGCAGAAAATTGTTTAGATGTCTGTGATAAACTTTAACCTATACATAAATTTTAATAATCTTTCACGAGAAGTAATTCGTTGTTCAATTTCAATTTATAACAGAATCCCGATTGATATTAAATACTTAAATGGAAATCAATTCAACGCTCATTTAAAGAAATACACACACAAACACACACACACACACACACACACAAACACACAAACACACACACACACACACACACACACACACACACACACACACACACA